>NC_136777.1:277542-305042 GCF_947034865.1 Barbatula barbatula | reverse complement strand
AGGTGTGCCTTAGGCTGGCCACAATAAAAGGCCACTCTCAAATGTGCAGATTTACTTTATTGGGGGTCCGGGGAGTCAGAAAATCTTCGCAGTCATTAGTTTGACATCGGTTATATCTGCAGACCTATGAATCTTCACTCATATTAACAAACCACTACTGTTTGAATTAAATGCGAAGTGTCAGCCGGTTAATTCATCCATCAGTCTAACATGCTGCCTGGATGAGACGTTGTGTGTGTATGTGTGTCTGTACCTCAGCATGGGTGACCTGGCCGGCAGAGAGGGAGGAACGTCTCTGTCCTGAGGCTGCGGCACTTTTCTTGTCACCTGCTGGTAAATGTTGCATGCCGTCGCACCCAACCAGAGCATACTGGACAGAGAAGAGTAATGCAGCACCACACCGACCTGAAACACACACACAACCAGCTAATAATGTACCAGACACCAGCTAACACACACACTCTGAACACAGGGACGGATTATGACATTAAAGGCCCCGGGGCCAGTTACCTCCAAGGGCCCCCTCACACAATGTTTCTGTTCTTTACCTTAGCTGCGCATTCACAGTTATAGAAAGTGAAAGTTAAGATGATAACGAATATTAAAACCGTTCTCGTTCTGCGTCACTAAAGATAATCTGTACAGGGTTTATAGAAGGTCAATGTTAGCTACACAGCGAAAAATCAACAATGGACCAAATGAAGGCGTATGAAACACACATCTTTAATTAAATCAATCAAATATACACATTTTTAATGCATCACATAAATGAAAAAGGATTTCTCATCATAAAATGCCCCTGTGACACATCATCAAGCAAAAGATTCAGAAAGTACAATTTGAATGTGCTGTAAGTAAATTAAGTAAGTTAAATTGAATAAGTTAAAGTAACATAAAACATATGTTGTCATGATTTGTTGATCATTTATTTTTAAAGGGTATTTTCTATAGCATATGGGATCCATAATTATATTGTTGGGCTCTCTGTACCAAACTGGATGGCACAACCTTGAAGCCCAGGGCCCCTTCAGGATAATGGTAGTCAAGGGCACCTGGGACGTAATCCATCCGTCTGAACATGAGAACATGGAATCATGATATTACAAATTATGATATTTCATCACCTTGGAATTATAAGGTTCTATCTGACAAATATCTCTATTAGACACTTTTTCCAAAAATGTCACCAAAATATCTGAAGACATAAACACATATCCATTATTCACTGAGAGATTTTAAAACAAGAGGAAGTCAAATACTTATTTTTATCATCCAGACGGGCACCGTTCATGATAAATCCACACACATGACACACACACACGCACACACATGACACCGCAACATTACTGCGCCTCTACGTGTGTTTCTGTGTCTGTGTTGCTTGGCAACCGCTCGGCTTCTGAAGCACTACATTGCTTAGCGGAAGAATGATTTTTTTATGAAAAAGATTTTTTGTTCCTGCGATATATGGAATAACAGCTTTACAAAAGCAATAATAGTAGTTCACAGTGACTTTACTAACACCACACACCTCAGTTTATCTAAATTCACTGTAAAACACAGATCAGATGCTTACACAACATTCCTGTGTTAAAACATCACTTTCTTCATTCACTTATGCATCGGTCTGTTTGTGGTGAATAATTGTATTTTCACTCTATTCTAATTCAATCACACTGAGACAATGTTTGAGAGAGAGAGAGAGAGAGAGAGAGATCCATATCATCAGGATTCAGTGAATGAGAACAGATTCCATTACACAGATTATACTGGTTCCTGTCATCCATCACTTGAGCTAGACCAATCAAATCCAGCGGTTCTACAGAAACCCTTTCAGATGAACAGAGAGATGCAGAGACAGAGAGAGAACGTCAAACAGGTTGAGAACCCCTGGTTGTTGGATGTCATAATCATAAACAAAAGCACGCACACACACACACACAAAGAATTGATTTGAGGGGCTTTGTGTTGAAAGACAGAATGTGAGTGGGTGAGAGAACTCACGGCCTGGCAGATGATGGGATACTTGATTCTGTTGATGCCTCCAGCAAACACAGCGAATGTCAGAGCCGCGTGGAAGCAGAAATTCAGGAGTATGTGCCATCCTTTCTGACCGATCCGGATTGTGCTGGAAAACACACACATGACATATGGTCAACACGTGTAAATCTCTAAATGTGCCGCTGAGTGCATTAAAAAGATGAAACACATAGTCATGTGACAGACAGAACGACTGGATCATTTTACAGTTTTTCTCCATTGGCTCATTTCTTGAAACAGAAATTACATTCTCAATATTCTAAGATCATTTGGCCAAACAGTCTTACAGTTCAGCACAACACTATAGCTCACTTGCAAAAGCTCATATCTCTCTCAAACCTGTTCACTCATATGTCAAAACTAAATTTCTTTCTCATTTAAACAGTCAGTGCCCCCAAAATGCTTCGTCCCTTTGGCATTGTGTAAGCACTGCAAGTCAGAATGTTTAGATGTTTTGTCACTATGGCAGAGGACCATTGAAACATCACTCATGTCCACCTTTCAGTCTTAGCCCCGTCCTTCATTGACAATGGTTACTGTACTGTCATATTGTAGGTGAGGCCCTACAGGACCTTTCTCATTTTCAGGGATCAAATCAAAATGAAGGTCGTCCAAGAAAAGACGGAGCTTCTGTGTATTGTATGGACCAGGACTGGGGATGTGAGTGGCCACACCATTCTCAGATATGCCAGCACACATAGTTGTATTGCCCCACTCGCTGGCCTGGGACATCCACCGTGGCCCGGTGGCCAATAATATTACGGCCACGTCTTCGGCCCTTGGCCAGGTTGAAGCCAGATTCATCCGCAAACACGAGGATGTGAGGGGTCTCGTTTCCTTCCAATGCCATTATTCTCTACAATAGCGGGGAAAAAGAAAACATCAAATCAGTCATACACTACAGTTACAGACAATTACATAGGAATGTTCAATGTTCTCCACTAGTTCACTACTGGCCACTACTCCTGTGGTTCCAAACCTGGGGTACATGTACCCCTATGCACTACAGGGGGTATTTGACAGAAAGGGGAGGGGGGAAATCATCAATGACTAGGCTTACTGAAATGTAAATCAAATATTTTCATACCTGGATACACAAATCACGTAAAGTGGATACTGAAAAAAGTTTGGGAACCACTGCTTTGGATCACCAGTAACTGACTTACATGTACATACTGGTACAGCAGCTCTTTCACTCTATCAGAGTTCCTCTCAAATGGTACCCTGTAAATTTGCTTCATTGTCATCTGATGCTTCTTCAATATACGGTCTATTGTGGAGATGCTTATATAGTTGATATTTTGGAATATGGCATTGTCTTGTAGGATTGCAGCGCGGATCTGTCTCATTGTGATGGCATTATTTGTCATCACCATGTTACAGATCTCTTGTTCATTGAGAAGTTTTTCTCTGCCACCCGTGCAAGGTTGTCGTGGAAAACTGTGTTTTTCCAATGTTTTTCTTGTCATTTTTAGTATCATAACATACCATTGAGGTAAGATATTACTGTAGGCCTATCACACACACACACACTAAATGAGTAGGTAAATGTGTAAATATATATATTTCATGCTCTATACACAGTGTCCTACTACATACCTGTTTTCCCTACGAAAGGTTTGGATGATGGAGGAGACTGTAGAGCGAGGCACATTAGGCTGCACTCGGCGACCTGCCTCCGCCATTGTGGGGCCATGGTTGATGACATGGTCTATAATTGTGGCCCGAATTTCATCCGGGACAGCATGGTTTCTTCGTGCTCCTCTGCCTCTTCCCCCTATTCCATTACCACGCACCCTTACTACTCCTCTTCCTCCTCTTCCTCCTCTTCTTCGTCCTCCTCTTCTTCCTCCTCTTCTTCCTCGAGCAGGCAGTTGCCCTTGTTCATTTACTTGGCCAGGTGCCTCCATGTTCAGAAATTGTACTGGTCCTGCATGGTCAAGCTCTTTACATACATGTTTGACAGCATTTACAGTCATGGACAGCACCTGTCAGGTAACTAAGCATACTGTTTAATTGGTCATCTGAGATGTGCGAAACTCCTCCTTCGTTAGTCAAGTTCTAGTTTCACTTGACTGTCAATTGCTGTAATACATTTATAAAATGTTCCAAGGGATTCATATATGGTATTCATGGTATTATGTTCTTGACTAATTCTGACAATTGAACAGACTATTGTGCATGTGATGACTTATACAATGAAATGATGCTGAAACGTTTTGGAACGAACAACCATTAGACTGAGAATCGACAATCAGTTTAGATCAACAAGATCAATTCAATTAAATGTAGGCTACCTGTACTTAATCATTTGCAAAGATGCAGTGAGACATTGAGACATGTACTTAGACATTTGCAATTTGATCAAATGAATGAGAAATTCAATTCTGTTGTAAACAATTGCCAAGTTGTTTGGTGGTTTGTCCATGTTGTTTTGAGAATGTAATTTCTGTTTCAAGAAATGAGCCAAACCAATGGAGAAAAACTGTAATAAAGTGATGAAAGTACCTCTATCACATCATGAGACCGTTAGAGGCGTTCACATGAGCTAACCCGTGACCTGAGAGAACACACTACCAACAGAACATGACATCAACACACAATCCTTTCTCAATCTCAGTGGAGACACAAGCACACAGACATACACACTACTGTACACACACACACACACACACAGACAGGGTATGTAGACATCTCACTGGGTCAACAGCTTTAACCTGCCATCCCTTCACACAGTTGTGTGTGTGTGTGTGTGTGTCACAGGCTGCAGGACTTCAGATGTGAATTATTTTCTGACAGACTTTAAACAGAAACCTTTACATTTACATTGACTCTCTTGACAATTGTTGGCAAGATCAGAAATTGAACGGGTTTTGATGGAACACTGTTAGACTCTTTTAGATTCTACAGCTGCTTGACTCAGACGTCTGGAGAATATAACTGCCTTCATTAACATATGACTTCATGTTCACATTTCTACAACACTCCCCTCATCATTGCTTACAGTTATACATGTGACTTTCATATCAAGTCTAGCTGCACACACTCTACATGTCTACCAATACAAGATATGATCTTCATATACATTACCACAACACAATCTTAAATCCTGGGGTTTATCATAATAAACGTATGATTATCTCCTAGTGTTTTGACCAGTAGTGTCTGTGACATCATCAGAACAATTATTTGCATCGTAAAACAGAAACAGCATGTGTGTCTCATAACTGACAGCAAAACACTGAACACTCTACAGACACCACGACAACGTGAGAGTAAAACTGACAGAGAGCAGTGTGACAGACTGTTACAGGATTAACTTCACTTCTCTGCCTTTGTGTGAATGTGTGTGTGTGTGTGTGTGTGTGTGTGTGTGCGTGTGTGAGCATGTGCGTTTGTATATGTGCGTTTGTGTGTGTGTGTGTGTGTGCATGCGTTCGTGTGGTACCTGTGGTGCACTATGTAGGTGATGATTGAAGCGAACAGACAGAGGAGCATGACGGCCGTGCAGGCGTACACCACCGGGTGCAGGTAATCTCCAGGGTACGGAGGGAAGGACAGGACCTTCTTCAGATCCTAAAGAAGACACACAGATGATGCTGAGTAACCATGACAACACTCTGACTCAGGACCCGTTTATATTGAGTGGGCATTTTTCACAAATCAGTGTGCCGTGTCTTGTGAAAAGACCTCGTCTCATGTTCTCTGGAGCGACTGTTAGCAGAATGAACATAGCAAGAATACTACAGTATGTGGTTTTAAACACATCATTCTGAGCTCAACCCACCACTCTCTACACAGTTTAAACACATCCTCTTTCACTTTAAAATAGGTTTCTTTCAAAAAAATGTCACATTGCAAAAACACAAATAAAGTGAATCTGAAAAAGAGAAGATCATAACAATCGATCAGCGCGAGACACGAGCTGATTCATAATTATCATTTAAATCTTTGGACATCATTGATCAAACAGCAAATGAGATTTCCTGTGACAGAAGCTCAAGATCATGTTAAAACAGGACTGAACTACACGCACACGCTCACATGCACACACACACACATAGACACACACACACACACACACACTCACACGCACTCACATGCACACAAACACACGCAAACACACCCACACAAACACACATGTCTGGTTTATTATCTCTGTGGGGACCGTCCATAGGCGTTAGGATTTTTATACTGTACAAATTGTACATTTAACCCCTAAACTTAAAGATCATAGCATATTTACTTTAAAACTGTTTGCTTTTTTGCATTTTTATTTTGTATATATTGTTCTGTAAATTTTATAAGCTTTTTTTGCCCATGGGGACCTCAATTTTGGTCACCACGGTGACACGGATCCCCATGTGTTGGTGTGCATTCAGGTTTAGGTCCCCACTTGGATATAAAAATAAGGCCTTACATCTTTTCATCATGCAAAGTAAACATCTTTCATTGATCTCACATCTTACTGTACAAAGAACAAACACAATCCTCTCATACAATTGTACTGTCAAAGTCTGACTGTAACCTTTATAGATAAAAGACTGAACACTAATCTATGGACTGAACTCAATACAAACCTTTCTCTCTGACTTTCGTATATCTCTGCTTTTGTGTTTCAGTGAAAGACGGGTTTGGAATGACAGGAGCATTTCAACATTTCAACAGAAGTTTATAACAGTTCAAATCTAGTCTATTACTTCTGACACGCTTTACCTGATTCTGATGATGTACTCTCTCTCTCTCTCTCTCTCTCTCTCTCTCTCTGTCTCTGTCTCTCTGTCTCTCTGTCTCTCTGTCTCTCTGTCTCTCTGTCTCTCTGTCTCTCTCTCTCTCTCTCTCTCTCTCTCTCTCTCTCTCTCTCTCTCTCTCTCTCTCTGTCTCTCTGTCTCTGTCTCTCTCTCTCTCTCTCTCTCTCTCTCTCTCTCTCTCTCTCTCTCTCTCCTCTCTCTCTCTCTCTCTCTCTCTCTCTCTCTCTCTCTCTCTGTGTGTGTGAGAGAGAGAGAGAGATGCAGTGTTTCAATTGGTTATCAGAATTCAGTAGCAGAAAAGTTGAAGTATTAAGACTTGTTAATATTCAACTTTGTAAACAAGGCGAGGGATTACGTCTCTCTCTCACACACACAAATCCTCTGGTGTGCTGTATGAACATTGGCTGCTTTGATCCTCTTATGAAACTGATGAAAAACTGAAAAATGCATTTGAGACGAAGTCAACCCAACCACACAACTACACTAGACATCACACAACACAACAGCACTTGCTCCACACACACACAAGCCTAACCTAACAGGAGGAGAGGTGAGAGGAAGTGTGAGGAAACACACACATGCACTTTTACAACACACGTGAGCTTTAAACGCTGTGAACCACTTACATTTACATTTATGCATTTGGCAAACGCTTTTATCCAAAGCGACATACATTGCATTATCCTATACATTAATACACAGGTATCTGCAAATTTCCTGAGATCCAACACACAACCTTGTGTTGTTAACACGATGCTCTTAACACTGAGATACAGGAAAGCTTGTCATGAACCAAATGATGTCATGCAGATGAACTGAGCTGTGAGCTGATCTTCAACTTCTGCTGTGTTTAACACCACAGGCATTTCCTTCCGCATATATTTAAAAAAACAATCAAACAATAAGAAAGAGAAATCACAGACGGGATCTCTTTAATATCTCAGTTCAGTCAGAGCAAGTGGAGAGCAAATGGAAACTTCTGCTTATAATCTCATGTTTGTCTCAGAAATGAGAGGATTGACTCTTCTGTTTCAGAAGAGCTCAGAGATCTGCTTTCATGTGTTCACCAAGATGAATTGTGTGTAAAAACACTGTGCTCAGAAAAGATTGGATATAAACTGATGGAATCACATTGATCTGGATGTAGACCACACAGCACTACACAGATGTGTGAAGATTACGATGAACATCTGTCAGAGCGAGAGCGATGTCCCAGCTGACACATCAAGTGTGTATTTCATCATGAGTCATTATTATCAGTCATAAAGCAGCAGCAGCAGCACCGAGACTTCATCACATCAGATGTAGGGTCTCTCTAACACATCAACACCGACGACACTGTCCTCAACACTTCACAACAAATAGACACGACATTTCAGAAACACATTATTTATCAAGGTGATATGTGCTGGACTGACAGAATATTGTTTTGCACTTCATTTATTGTTATGCGGCTTTACTGTATTGAGAACATAACGAGAACTGCAATTGAAAGATAGTGATTTATGATAAAAGTATTTCAATTAAATGAATTTTCAAAACGTCAAAAATCTTCAAGAAATTCTAACAGCAGGATTCATAATTCTTGCTCTTCAGATTTTGCTGTGAACTGTGACACGCACGTCTCTTTTGAAGAGGAACATCATCATACATGTAGATTTCTGAGGCGTGTGTAAAAACACATGCAAACAGGGCTGTAAGCATCAGTTGATCGTCTTTTTATGTCATGATCTGCGATGATGTCATACACGAGCGTGTAATCTCACACACATTAACAGATCTCTTCCCGTCCAACACACATTTAAATACGTGACGCTCGCTGGATTTCACCTTTAACAATCCTGCACATCTCTCATCTGACCTTCAGGGATTCCCATCACAAACACACAACAACATCAGAGAACAACTTTAATCAGACAGTTCCTTTCTCAAAAATCATGAGGAACGGTAAAGTGTGTTTATTTGTCACAATGTATAAAACATCTTGTGACAAACTGATTATTCCAGCAGTAATGTTGTAAGAGGTAAATGTGACCTGGACATGTATTCAGCCTCTACTGTCAAATAAACACTTAACATTTCATCTCAGGACCAGATCTCAGTCCTCGTTCCTCTTCCTCTCAGATATCAATAAAACTGATTTATTATAATAAACAGTGATGAAAGAATCTCCCTCTGATTCACAGTTGAACTAACAGACAGAGAAGAGAGAAGCAGAAACAGCTGAGATAAACCCTTCATAGGTGCTGCTGATGTCTCTGCTTATCTCTTCCAAAACAAAATTACACAGAAGCCATTTTCCCTCCGTCTTTATCTTCCACAGGACAACACGCACACAGTATTACTCCAGAAACAGAAAACCTCAAACCAACACGCACACGCTCACACTGTACATCATTAAATCAAAGACATCATCTTTCTTATCATTTATATCTTTAAGTGTTTATTTCATGTGATGTTTTGAGTAGATGCTGCACAGGTTTGATTGTGGTTTCACTCCTGCATTATTATATTGATGCAGTGAGTAATGTTCATCATCATGAGACGCATTTACTGCGCGTGTAAACTGATGTGTGTCACCTGACCTCCTGTGGTCCAATCCAGCTGAAGACAGCAGGGTCAAAGGTCAAATGTACTATTGACTTGCACACAGTTTCTTTGCACACACACACACACATACATACATACATGCAAGCACACACACACATGCAAGCACACACACACACACACACATACATACATACACACACACACACATACATACATACATGCAAGCACACACACACATGCAAGCACACACACACACACACATGCAAGCACACACACACACACACACACACACACACATACATGCAAGCACACACACACATGCAAGCACACACACACACACACACATACATACATACACACACACACACATACATACATACATGCAAGCACACACACACATGCAAGCACACGCACACACACACACATGCAAGCACACACACACACACACACACACATACATACATGCAAGCACACACACACATGCAAGCACACACATACACATACATACATACATGCAAGCACACACACACATGCAAGCACACACAAACACACACACACACACGCACATACATACATGCAAGCACACACACCGACACACACACACATACACACACACACACATGCAAGCGCACACACACACACACACACACACACACACACATACATACATACATGCATGCAAGCACACACACACATGCAAGGACACACACGGACACACACACAAACATACATACATACAGGCAAGCACACACACACACACGCATGCAAGCACACACGCACACACAAACAAGCACACACACACACAAACATACATGACAACACCTACATGCCATCTTTCACTGAAACACAAAAGCAGATATGCGGATGACAGAGAGAAAGGTTTGTGTTCATGAGCACATCATCTCTCATTCTGAATGACAACAGAAACACAACAGACGTTACTCACTTCCAGAATGTCGTGTCAGGAGAAAGATGCACTAATGCAGTCTGTGTGCGACTGCAGCCATGACCGCCAGAGAACAGATGAAGATTCACATCAACGAGTCACAATCTACATTTAACCGGACATTAAACATCATCAACAAACCCCAACACAACAATAAAACTGATATATCACTTATTGCTCCCTGAACTCTTTGTAAGTCACTTTGGATAAAAAGGGTCTGCTAAATAACTAAATGTGAATGTAATAAAGAGGATTTGATTAATAACAAATCTAGTATCAGGGAGAAGTGCCCAGGACCACCGAGCAAACACATAGGAACACTGAGTGAGCAAATTCTTTTCCTTCATCTTCTCAACACAACCTTTTAAAATGAGAATAAAGAGATAAATATGCATGTTACAGCTGATCTGTTGAGTTTATCTGAACAAGTATTTCTTGTGTTTCGACTCTAAAAACAATCTGTGAACACAAACATGTGTTGATCATCAGGTCAAAGGAGTGAGGTTGAGAACATTGATCTCTCATTTGTTTTTAAAGTCCATCTCTCATCACTTCATCTCTTTCTAAAGTCTCTATGAAGACACAAAACATTCACACCAACAACACATCACATCATTTGATGCATAAGAGTGACAGTTTACCCAAAGATGAGAATTCTGTCATCATTAAATCCCCCTCACGACATCTCAAAGCTTTTTTTCTGGAGAACACAAAAGAAGATATTTTGATGAATGTCGATAATCAAACAACACATCGACTTCCAAAACCACAGAGACATTTCTCAAAATATCTGCTGTTGTGTTTCAATGAAGAAAGATGTTTTTCAATGTTTTTATTTGGTGGTCTGTAGCTTTAAGGTTGAAAAAAGATCTGGCAGCCCACACAGAATCTGTGCCCACAGTTCACTGCAGAATAAAACCTTTCCTTCACACTCCTACTTGTGTTTGATACACATGTTGTGGTGTTGTTTCGGCTGTATGTAACACATTTTTACCGCGTTTACATCAGCTCCAAAAACCTTCACATAACAACAACAACAACAGACTGAATGTAAAACCAAAAAAGCACTTCCAGACATGTATGTTCTTATACACACGTCATACACCAGCTGCTCGTACATTCACAAACGCGTTCTTCACCTGACCCGTCAGCGGCCGTCATTGTTATGTAGTGGACACAAAGCTTTAGATTATAGATAAATGACGCTGGATTACATTCAGACTGAGTCAAGTGATTTTCACTGAACCAAAGCTTCTCTGTTCAGGTGTGTGGATGGCTCTACGCTTCCACCTCATGCATGTGACTTATTGATTTACTAGGAATTTGAAATCAATATCTATTTTCTTTCAGCCTGCAGCAGGTGTCTGAGCGACTGACCGCTGGGGGGTCGTGAAGGTGAAAGACACAGCTGAATGTGCATGAAACAAACCTCCCATCAGCAGATTTCACACAAACCTTCACATCTGCTCGTCTCAGACGAAACGGCTTCATGTGAAGAGCTGGTCAAAGGTCAATGCAGGAACATTGACACAGTTTATTTACTAGATCTATGTAAGTGCTGAATTATTCATCATTAATTGGCTGTGTGTTTTAAAGCGAACATGATAACAAATGATCCCCAATAAAGATCAACAGACCAACAGATTAACATTGTGCTGTTTATCCAAGACACAATCAGATTAGTCAACAACGAATGCAATGGGACAGGAGCTGTCTATGAATAATCTACAGTTCTCATAAATCCAATTCATTTAGAAAAGAAAGATATGATAGTCTATATGATTTTAGAGTACATGATAAGGAATGGATTATTCGCCAACACTGACTACAGCAGCTTCGGTACGATGTAAATGAAACAAGATGAGAAGAGAACCGAACCAAATAAAACACCACGACAGCGTGTGTTCTGTGATCTAAAGCAGACCTTGTGTCAATGATCTCCACTAAACATCTCCAGCTCAAGAGCTGCTGGCATGAGATGGAGCAACAGGTCCAGAAACAAGCAGATTCCAGGCGGCAGACAGACATCATTCTCTCTCATTTCAAACGAGGTTTCGATAGATTGAATGATTTTTAAGGCTCTTTTAGCTCTCACTGCGGACTGCGGGTGTGGTGACTGCATCAGCTCTCTCTCTCTCTCTCTCTCTCTCTGTAACACTCTCTCTCTCTCACACACACACACACACACACACAGTATCTATCCACAGTCAAACCATAAATATATCGCGTTATTCAACATCGCCCTTCTTCAACGCGCATTACAGTGAATCTGTCAAATCACTTCGGTCTTACGAGCACATACTGTACCGTAATACACCCAAATCACACCCGATCTTCCTACTGGAGTGAATCCAGTTCACATTTAATGCGCATTCAAATCGTTTTGTTATGAAGTCTTGCGCAATTGTCTGAGAATCCCTTTGATCCCTAAACATTTAGCGCCTTTAACACCGGCGTAACTATAATGAAAATGATTTGACAACGTGTCTCAAATGTACGTATTTCCAACACGTTTTAACACTAAAGTGCTTTCGTGTGCCGGACTGACCTCCCAGTCGATTGAATCCCAGTCGTCGGTGAACATTCGGCGTCTGTGAGCTCGTCCGCTCGGCGGCACTACGGATGATCAGATGCCATTGCGCTCCCGGTAAAACCGCATCAAATCACTGCCGTACTCGCCGAAAATCGACATAATCCGAGCAAGAGAGTGACTGGAGACTGATACACTCATGCAGAGGTTTGGGGTTGCGCTTTCCTTTACATCGGAGCTGCGCGTAAAAGCGCTGCGCATCTGAAAGCCGTTGTGCCATGAGGAATTAAAGGGGCGCAGGCAGACACGCAGACACACACACAGTCGCATTACTCATCTACCCGTGAATACAATCTAAGGTAACATGCACAGCGCTTGTTCAGGCTCAGGGTTCTTTTATGAACCTTAAAGTGAAGAGAGGTTTCAAATCTAACGGGGCTCGAACCGCCAGCAGCATCTTTACCAAAGGCTGGTGGTGCAACGTGTTCGTCAGGAACAGTAACATGGAAAAGTTGTCTCCAACCTTTTTGTGCAATGATTAGTAGGCTATATATATATATAACCACCGTTATACGAAAAAATACCGTGTATAAACTATAGCTACTGTTGAAAAATGATGGTGAATCTGTGGTTAACCTGGTTTAACTAGTAACTACGTTTTGTTTGTAGTAGCCTATTTGTAGTGGTTAATTTTCTTGAAATTTGCCTAGTTATTTGTTATTCTTATGTTAAACATGCTGCCGTGTATATATAAGGAATGTCATTTAAAAATGTATTTAACCTCATCACCAGCACACCGGACTTGCCTTTTGTTATGTGCACAAGACGCAATTTGTACCACAATAACAATATTTAAGATACTATGTTCTCATCGTGTTGCATTGACTACTTCGCAACCTGCTCAACAACAACAAAGTTGAACGCATTCTGATTAGACTAAATGAACTGGGACTCATAGAGTGACAAATAATGACCTTCAGAGAACTCAAAAGAGAGAGAGAATGATTACCATGAGCACGGCGATGTTGCTGTGCTGCTGTGCGCAGCGGACGCTGGTCGTGTTGTGTCCGGAGCCCGTTATGTGGCACCCGTCCGCCCTCCAGCCGCCGTGTCCATCCAGCAGGTCAAAATCCCAGTGTGCTGCGATGGGGTCTACACCCACCGAGAAGTGTCGGAGAGCGACGGTAACGGGCTGCACGGGGCTACACCCATCTGCACATGAGAGCAACACATTGCGTCAAACAAAGTCCTCAAGTCTCACAGTGCAACTATATGAAATACTCGTGCGATGACACGGACAGACCGAAGCGCGCTTGTGTGACAGCTGACGGCAGGTGTCAATGTCGTCCTGGTGCTCTCTTCATGAAACATCTCGTTGTTTTTTGTGAACGGCAAATACGCGCACGTGTGAAAACTGTTGCAGCAGCTGCATTACGCACGCAACGCGACTCTGTGTGACGCCGCTACAATATCCCATCTAAACGCGTGTATTCCTCTCAAACACTCCATACGTGCTTACGCATATCTATAGCGTGTACTGGAAAAAAAATCGCAGCCATTCTTACCTAATTTGGTGAACGCAACTGGTGTGGAAACGCTTCTGCGCTTGCCATCATCCGCAAGATTTGAAGAATTGCCCGTGCACGGAAAGAGTTTCCCATTGCGAAAGACAACGAGCTGCAGTTTACAGGTGCAGTTATCCACAGGCAGCGGGAAATGAATGGAGGCGATGGCCAGTGTGTTCTGCAAACGGGAGAATGGATGTTAAGCGCAGTGGCATGTGATGCGCAGATGCGCGTCTGACAGCTCTTCTCGTTGACTAGAGGAAACTGCTGGGGGAAACAGTGGCTTTATCGCCGCAGAGATGAGGATGATGTTGCCCACCTCTCATCACCTCACCTCCCCAGCAGCCCCTGATACCCAACTGATGAAAGAAATACATCTCCATCAATCTGCCTGTGGAGGAACATCACCGCATCTGTTAGCGGCGAACGCGTCAATGTCAACAGCAAACACCTGAGGGAGAAACAGCATGTTATTCTGGCCTTTCAGAATTCAATTTTCTAGTTTAAAGCAAGCCAATAAGCAGATGTTCAGACAGACATAGAGCACACATCTCGGAAACGGTAAATGTGGTTAAACTGCAACGCTGTGTGACGCATTTATGTTGGATTAAATTTAGTCATTTAACGTCTGAAGGGTCTCCTAAAGAACCTCTACAAAGGTTTATTATTCATTACTTTAACAGTTCAGGTGCAATACATCTATTAAAACCATATTGGCAGAAATTGTAAAATTGATCAAGTTTATTTCTTTATCACTTCTTAAAATTTGCATCGTTGCAAAGCAGCTTTACAGAAAACACATTGTAGAATAAACAGGAGACAAGTTCAAATAAAAGTCTTTGGGGTATAACGTTGGACCGCAGTATCATTGATTCTGTTGTGCCTTTTTTTGGGAAACAATTATAAGAAAGATCATTTGATTCCCAGCGGGTTTTATCTCAAATTCAAGTGCCACACATGTAACAAAGGTCCTGTAGAGCGCATGCACTTGAGAAGGTTGCAGTCAGCATCAGCAGAGCTCCAGCAATGAGAGTGAAAGAGAAGAATCAGCAGACAGGAATTTCATTCACAAAAGTGGGAAGCACTTTATTCATCATCACATGATTTCCATATGTGAGTCACGGCTCCAGAAGAGAGCCAGCATCCTTTACCCAGAGTGCACTGGCACATTCCAGAAGCACCGTTTGGACAATTCTGTGAAAATGTCAACCTTACCGTGAAAAAATAAGGGTTTTTACTATGGTAACAGCACAGATTTTAACATTTGTCTCTCTTTGATCTCTCTTCAAATTTGTTTTATATTTAGTGCATGATTGTCATAGTTAGGTAAGTGACATTTCAGGATTGTCACATCCATAACGCTACACATTCCTCATAAATGGACACATGAAAATATCTATTTATGTTCTATAAAGAGGCATCCCTGCTCATTGGATATTATTGTGCATTTTATTTCACAGAAACCCTACAATACTCCGTCCTTTTATTCACATCCATAACACATGTTTATTTCCTTTCTTACAATAGAAAATGTGTTCAGAGACTGATATTTTTTATGTTAAGACTCTATCAACAAGGGGTTTAGTCATATATAAACATGGTTCAATATATTCGTAACAAATTCTGTATTTTTATGTCACGTCCATAATGTTGGAATTGCCTGTTTGCTTTCATATGTAAAACACGTGAGCTCTATTTTAGTTTTCTATGACGATGGTAAATCTAGCATTTTTATAGATTTACTTGTATTGATATTGAATAGTGCTCCTCACAGTACATATACATGTTCAAAACAATGCATGCATGTACCAACCTTACGTTGAACAATGCAAACATACAATTATTGTAACGTCACGAAATATGCAGGAATAAAATATTTCACATAAAAACGGACAGCTATTTTTCTCTACTGAAAAACAAATATTAACAAATGCAATGATTTTTTTATTGTAAAGGTTCATACTGAACATGATATAGACAGTGATGTGAGCAAGTCTAGTATTCTGTTCGTTTCATCCATTTTAAGTCACACGAATGTTCTAAAAAATAAAAAACTTAACCAGCTTTGTCTTTATTTCCTTGCTACACATCTCTCCATGAGTGTTAAGAATATTAACAACATAAGATGAGATAAAACACAATGAATCTACAGTCACCTGTTTATCTAATCCACACACATCTCTTATGCGTCGACTCTTTTCTATTGGTGAGTTTGAGAGCTGATGATGAATGATGCTTGACTGTTGCTATGACAGCCCTTCCTCACAGGTGACCACATTCCAGAGGACAACCGCCTATTGGATTCTATCTTAAACCGCTGGCGAGTAAACAAAGACCGTGCTGTGATATTGTGAGGAGGACATTGATTTTCATTTACTCTTGTGAGAGAAAAGAAATCTCACAGAAACTGAAGAAAAATACTCAGGCTGTCACCTACACCTCTCTCTGTCTCTCTCTCTCTCTCTCTCTCTCTCTCTCTCTCTCTCTCTCTCCGTCTCTCTCTCTCTCTCCGTCTCTCTCTCTCTCTCTCTCTCACTCTCTCCGTCTCTCTCTCTGTCTCTCTCTCTCTCTCTCTCTCTCTCCGTCTCTCTCTCTCTCTCCGTCTCTCTCTCTCCGTCTCTCTCTCCGTCTCTCTCTCTCCGTCTCTCCGAAATGTGCAACAGTGGTTATCAGAATAAAGTTTTGTCTAAAGATACTATAAAGTATAGTCTTGATGCATCTTAGTGTTAATGTGCTGATATCAGTACTGTTCAATGGAAATGCCAACATAGAACAGACGCTATTAAAAACCCTGCTAGATTATTACCTTCGCTAAAGAGACAAGCTCTGAATTATAAACCGTTCATTTGTGCCTTTCTTCCACTAAAATATCACCAGAAGTGAAAGAGAGATGCTTGGCATCGACACAAAAACAGTCAAAAAGCTTTTTGACAGAGGAATTGCTGTCTGAGATTGTGTGTGGCATTACTCAGAGAAAGAGATAAAGCTACACAAACAACATTCACACCCAACAACATATACAGTACAACAATCTATACACAAATCATCAGTTAATGGTTGTTATAGATCCTTTTTTCCACCACAAATCACCTTTTTGTGAAACAGACAAGATTGAGGTTCCTTCTGAAACCATAAACAATTCATGTATGTGTGATACTAAAATGTACTAAAAATAACACCAGGATGAATATACCAAAAAACATGGTAACACTACGGTGATTTTCAGAAGCTTTACACTACACAGAAATCTACAGGACTCGGGTTTGACTTCAGATTGTGTGCCGTTCCTCTGGACTCTTTATCGTCAGAGGACTAAAACAGAACACCAGACATGAAGCCTATAAAAATCTAGCGACTGAAGAGGATGGATGAAGATCTCAGTTTATTTAAAGAAGCCTTTACTATCATTACTTACCCACAGATAGCAGTTCTTTCATTCCCTTTATGAATCATGTTCTCCGGTCGACTCCCACAGCACAGACGTCATGTCACGTGATAGAAGAACACGACTTTAACTCTGAAAACATTCACATGATCCCGGTCTTATTGAGAACAGTTCAACCTCTTCACACAGTTTCTGAAGTCTCAGAAAGACTGTGAACCTATGGAACATAACACACCTTCACAAGAAACCCCACTGACATTGAGTAATTCATTCTCGAGTCTGTCCAGTGAATTCTTCAAAACTAAACTTGAATGGACAGTTCACCCAAAACTTTTAATTCTATCATCATTTATTCACCACTTGTGAGTCTATCTTCAGTGGAACACAACAGAAGATATGTTGAGAAATGTTTTGTCTCCTTCCAATGGAAGTCAATAGAGTTCAGTGTTCAGTGTTTGATGATCAACATTCTCCAAAATATCTTCTGTTGTGTTCTGAAGAAGAAAGAGACTCAAACAGGTCTGATATGACAAGAGGACTAATGTATGAATGTATCAATAACCTTCTTCTGGGATTCTAGAAAATCTCTGTGAGTATAATGTCAAACAACATTAATACAGTGACAGGAGCGAGGTTTTGACACAATCTCACAACAAAAACCCAACTTTTTACCATGTGGCTAATTCAACCAATCTCATTCATACATTTTAGAAGGATTTGCTTTCGTGCCGGTGACATTAGGGTTTCAGAATTGCTTTTTTCTAAATCACACATTTTTGTACGATTCGCAAGTTACGAATTCATACGAATAAACCCCCTCATCAAATTCCTTCATCAGATCGGGTCGACTCATCCAGACACAATTAAACACTTAAACATCCCGTCCATTAACTAGTACGCTTGAATAGTGAGAGTAGTAGTATGCAAGTGATGTATGCTATTCTAAAGAAAGCCAAACTCTCAGCATGATGATAAGTGTCTGATGAATTGTGAGTCCATACACCTCAGATATACTGACATTACAGCGCTCGGCTTTGAACTCGATGGCAGTCAATTATTTATTGTGTTTTTCACACACTCTTTCAAGTCAAGACTGGAAGCCTTCTCAACATCTCCAGCTGTTATTGCACGTGAAATGTGTCTCTTCTGAGAAGTTCCTTCAGTTGGCATGCTAAGAAACCCCAAGATTCATCCGTGCTGCACAATAATACAGCCTTCAAGACAACGTGACATCAAAATCCTTACATGAACATCATGTCAAAAAGTCACCTCATGTCTGTCTGATCTTTTAATCAAATGTAATCGTTCGCTCCACCTCTGAAATGTCTTTTCATCTGAAAAAATCACCAGAAGCAAGCGACGTTTCATCCACTGCGAATCCCATTCTGCTCCAGATTCACACAGCTAAACCATCCAATCCCGTCCTCCTGAAGAAAACCAGGCCGCGTCCTACATTTATTCTCACAAGTGAAATGGAAAGTGATTTCACAGTGACTGCATGAGATGATATTCTGTGAACATCACAAAAGAGAAAGTAAAGCAAGTTTCAGACAGTGTGTAAGTGATCTGATCAACCATCACATCCAGAAGCTGAAAGAACCGAGAGTCTGTTTCCGAGTGAAGTGCTTCGTCACAAAAACAAATGCAATAAAATTACCTTTTCTAAGCGGGTTTCATCAAAAACTTTCAAAAAACAATCTTCAGCTTTTGACTCATTCTCTGAGAGATAAAGCAGATTGTGTTTCATGATAAGTGTCTCTCTCAGCATCTCCATCACTGCTCACATGTTTCTGGTTAATGACGGAAAATGGTTTCAGTATCAGACTGACAGTCCACACTGTGAGTCTGGGGATAGATCTACAGTAACACCATATCAAGACATTCATCATAAAATATGAAACAGAGTTTTAAAACTCTGCTTTTCACATTGACATCAAACATCACTTGTGTCATCAGAGAACTTACATGAGTTGTGTGAATCACTGTCACAACAACACAACACAAATCTACTGAGAACAGAAGTTCTGTACAGTGTAATACATCGACAGACATTCAGTGCTTTTGTTTTTTAAAGGAGCAAAAGTTAGACCAAGAGATTTGAAACAGGAGACTCAAAGGAGATTGTTGGGTGATGCTTGCGAAACCATTAAAACATCATGACAGTAAAGATTTGAATTATACTTTTATAAACATTATAAACATACTTTTGATATAGGAAATAATTATTGATGTATTTAATGTGGCATAGCTTGTTCTGAAAAGTGGTGTTCATTTAATAAATCGTGTCTGCAATAACGTTGGGAATATTTATCATATATCTCACAGTTCCCAAACTGTCATTTGGTGAAGGTCACTCGGCTGTTGCAGTGCGTAACACTTTAATACAGTTTATTCCCATGACTTCAAATGTCACTTGTTCGTTGGTTTACATGTGTTTGTGCCTGGACACTGGATGCACAAGCAAGCTCTCTGTCTTTCACAAAAATAACTTATGAGTGTGAGCAATGGGAGGTCACGTTCCACGACTTTTAGATGGTAATGGCCCCTAAACAATACACACCTTCCACAAACATTTCTTAATTTCTTCCAAAAACAAGTGGGGACATGTCCCATCCGCAAATAAGCCTATGATTTTATTTATTTTTCTACTGACATTCTCATAACCGCGTCCAGATTTGTCTGAGAGCATTATGTGTTGTAATTTAAACGGAGTAAAATGAAAATATTGAAAAAAAACATTTGGATGTTCAAAAAATGTGTCCAGGACTGACATTCTCATTCTCGGTAACGTTTTAAAAGTTTTGTTCAAACATTAAATTAGATTTTATGTGGAGAAACACATCTAGTATTTTTCAAATGGCTAACAATTTAAAATCTTAATATTCTTGTCACGCTGTGTCCACGACCTTTTCCCTTCTCATGACCGATACATATAGTTTTCCACATTTAAAGAAATTGTATGTTCAAAATATAAAATATAATTCATTAATGTCTTATTATGTATACTACGATGCTTTTGCATCACAGCTTGACTTGTTTTCAGAAAAACATGCTATTAGACTTACAGTTTTACATGGTTACGGTACTGAGAATTTTTACGGCCGTTTTTTGTAAGACCATTTTTTATCGTTTTAAACTGTCAATAAAAGTTTTGAAATGAATATCTTTAAATATGTCATATCTTGTTTTAAATTAATATAAAGGGAAAGTGTTTTAAGAAAAATCATGTTTGACATCTTAAAACCAAGATTCTGTGAGAATCACCCACCGACACTAAAACCAAAACCCTCGTCTAAAACGTTCACTTTTAAGAAAAGAAATAGTAGTAAAATGAGTAAACTGAGAAACGGTGTTTGATCTCCATCATCAGTCGAAGCATCACCTCCAGCCGTGTCTCTCTCGATAAACAGTTTCACAATCTCTCTTCACTTATCAGTCATTGGCTGGTTTCACTGCACATCACGTGCAATCCCACAATGCTCCTGTCCTCGTTTCTATTTCTCCATCACTTATGTGACATAAACAGTGCCAGATAAGTGTTACTGAAGCGAAGGCTTGTAAAGCTTTCCGTACACTGACAGATTCATTAGAGTCTACTAACAGATATCACAACATCTCAGTGTCTCCCGTGTCCGAAAACATGACCAAACACACGAACTGCACAGGCGCTCTCCAAAATGACCATCACAAACAAGAGACAGACAGACAGAGAGAGAGAGAGAGAGACAAAGAGAGAGAGAGAGACAGAGAGATAGAGAGAGAGACAGAGAGAGAGACAGAGAGAGAGATACAGAGAGAGACAGAGAGAGAGACAGAGAGATAGAGAGAGAGAGAGAGAGAGAGAGAGAGAGAGACAGAGAGAGAGACAGAGAGAGACAGAGAGACAGAGAGACAGAGAGAGAGAGAGAGAGAGAGAGAGAGAGAGAGAGAGAGAGAGAGAGAGACAGAGACAGAGGGAGAGACAGAGAGAGACAGAGAGAGAGAGAGACAGAGAGACAGAGAGACAGAGAGAGACAGAGAGAGAGAGAGACAGAGAGAGAGAGAGAGAGAGAGAGAGAGAGAGACGGAGAGACAGAGAGAGACAGAGAGAGAGAGAGACAGAGAGAGAGAGAGAGAGAGAGAGAGAGAGAGAGAGAGAGAGAGAGAGAGAGAGAGACGGAGAGACAGAGAGAGAGACAGAGAGAGAGAGAGAGAGAGAGACAGAGAGACAGAGAGACAGAGAGAGAGAGTCATGAAGTGTCTCTTTGAGCAGAAGGCATCAGTCATGCACTGCTTAAAAATGTTCACCAGATGCTCAGAGTTAATAAATAACATCAGTTCAACATCCTTACTTAATACATAAAGTGTGTGTGCAAAAAACATACACTCTCTCTCTCTCTCTCTCTCTCTCACACACACACACACACACAAACACACACACAATTCAATTACAATAACTACAATATGTTTTATTATGGATACAATATATTTTTTCATGTGTATTAGCTTTATTTAAATCAATATTAGTGTGTTGTCATCTATTTTTTTTTACTATTTATGATATTCACAAATATTTGACAACTAAATGAAACCTTATTCCTATGGCCAGCAGGGTAGAGCTGTAAATACTATAGAAATGAATGGTAGCTCATGTTGCAGTGCATTTTGGGTATTTCTTACAATCTGGCATGAGTGAATTAACATCAGTTAGCAGCTTTTTCTCTTGTTGCCGGCACTGATGTAAAGGTCCGGTGTTTGAACCAAAATAAAGGTTTTGACTGAGCGTTGAACATTGACTAAACACTCAAAGCCTTGAACTTTTTTTAATCAAGATGATTTGTAAAGTTCAGGATCTCAATCCTCACAGCACATCCAGATTCATTTAGATCATTAAATTAAAAAGCTAATGAATAAATTATCTTCTGCTGGTTTCAGAAAAGGCCAACATCGCCCGGGGGTGTGAAAGAACATCCAGGAGCCTGTAAACATCTTATTTATCAATTATAACAGAGGCGTCTTCTCTGAAGTGTAGTTCATCACAAACACTTAACCTTTACCATACTCCTCTTAGAACACGAGATAATCCACCATGACCAGCACGTGACAGGCCTCTCCAACATACAGCGATGTGCTGCTGATGGACACTGTGTTTACAGTGTGATTGTTCACGGGTCAAACTCAGATTACTAGGATCAGATATGAAGGGCTTTGAAGTGTTTGCTGACTCTTACCTGACTGAGCTGAGTCATGGGTGATCCTGAGACGTTGACAGTGTGACACCTGAAGTCTACCAGAATGTTCTGTTCTGACCCGATCCCACCTGCACCCTCGCTGTCAGACACAGGGGGCGATAGAGGCGAGTGCTGAACCACAGTGCACAGTAAACCCATGACACCAGCCGGTCGGATCATAAAGGCCTCTAGAGCAATGTTAGGAGAGACCTTCGGTGACACACACACAGAGAGAGAGAGAGAGTTTGACCTACTTTTCTCACACTAATTGCTTGTTGGAAATAAACATCAGTCATTGTATGAGGAGTTCCAGTCAAGAACTGATTATGAAAATATGAAAAGACTAAACAAAGAGTCCATTAAGCATCAGAGTGAGTAACCTACATTATCAGAGCAGCTGAGAGACGGCGACGGGTTTAACCGAATGTTTCTATAGTTTTATCAATATTTACACAGACATGAGATTCCACTAGTGATATAACTGTATGAGAGGATCACCTTTGACATGAGCGATGTGTTTGTGTTGAGCGTGACATCAGCGATCCGTTCCACACATTGAACCATTCGTGTGCAGGCGCGAGCTTTATTCTGAGCCATCCACAGGACGTGTTCATCCGCCCGCATCATGTTACTGGCAATGTCCAACACGTGATCGCTCAACTACACACAAACATACAAACCAACAGAGATCATACAAAAACAAACAATCAACATCCAACACGTGAGACGCTTAAAGGGGTCATATGACACGGCTAAAACTAATATTATGGTTTGTTTTAGATGTAATTCAGTGAAATTACACGATTTAAGGTTCACAAACACTGTATGTTTCACACACTACATGTCTGTATCTCTGAAACACGCTGATTTATTTCAAAGCTCATGACTCTGAACAGCGAGGTGCGCTGTGATTGGCCAGTTCACCCGTGTGTAGTGATTGGTGGAATACTGCAAGCGTGTGAGGGAAATGTAACGCCTCTGACCATATTTGGAACATCAGGTTCCTCTTCAATTGTCTAGAAAGGTACGCCCACCTTACTTGTGTTTACATGTGGGCGGTCTTAGTCAAATCATTCCACGAGCTGATGTAGATTTGTGTGGGTGTGGCTACACGAGGTGTTTCAGGCATTCGCTTTTAGAAAGAAAGCATCTTTTGATCTGACACTTTCATTTGTGCGTGTCTAATACATACATGTGCAACTTATAACACACCAAAGACACAGAAAAACACATATTCACACCTTATGACCCCTTTAGCAAATTTAAATATTACAAAAAAAAACATTTTCTATATTTTCATAATGCTCTATTCATGCTTTTATACTTAAATTTGAGTCGGCACGTTTGAGTTTGGTCGCATATATTTTATAGAAATATAACATTGCAACCCTTTTTGTGATTATACTTGATAAAATCTTTTCTCAGAGGACAGAAACAAATAAAGCGTAACATTCTACCAATTTTCTATTAAGGACTGCAAGAAAATAACTGTAATTGTGCATCTGAATGAAAGAAAAGTGCTTTCCTCTTCTCTTTCTTGTAAAACAGCAAATTGGAAATTTCATGGATAGCAATAATAATTATATTTTAGCATTAAAATAAATTGAATTGTATGTATATAGCGCTGTTTTAAGTGCATTTAGAAATAAAGTAAATAAATTAAAAACAGTATATGGTATTGTAATACACGTTTTTCTCGATGTAGTGTACGTAAAAATTTGCTGGGTTTTAATGCCAATCAGAATCGAGTATTCAGACAGACCATACAGGACACAATGAGACCAGACAAACAAGACAAGACAGAAAAAACTGATACATCACATTCAACAGACGGATTATTAAAACAAAGAGTCTGTGGTACTGTAAGATGTGTCCTTCATCAGGTCTGAGATCAGTGGTGTTCAGTACAAAGGTTTATGTTTTAAAGCCTCTATTGTGACTGAAAGATGAATATTGACTGCATGAGCCGAGAAGTCAATCTCCATAAATGTAATAACCATGATTCAGTACGAGCCTCAGAATGTATTAATGCCCTGAAAATCAGAGCTTTTCCAGTATAAAGAGGCAATAAAGATTAGTGTCTCTGCCTCAGAGGGAGGATCAATTACAATCCATTCTCTTGAGAACATCAGAACGTCCCTGTAATGATGTCCGTAGCACTGCTGTGACCTCTGACCCGTAACTGACCCATTAGGATGTCTCTGCAGACAGCAGATGAGCAGTACTGTGATGTAATCTCGAGTGCAATTACCACAACGCGGGAGATTAACCGCCATAGACTCATTTTTACACTGCTTTACCACAGTAAATGTTCTCTGTGTGTTGTGGTACCACGGAGACACATTAATGACATTCAGTCAAATGAATTTGCCCATAGCGAGGTTGAATTTCTGCTCATTGACCCTCCTTTCAGCGTCCCTGCAGACATGACAGGACTATAAGAGCTGTTGAAATGCTGAAGACGTTCACTCATCATGTGTACACAACACCTCCAGCTCATAACAATGTGCTGTGACTCAAACTGCATGTAAATGACACAGCGGCAGCCGGTGAGCCGCTCAGGACAATAATACATCAGTTCAACACAAATGAATCATTTTACAAAACATGAAGATTCGTTCATTTCTTTTCCAAAGCAATGAAATGCTGTAATGTCATCTCTATTTATACAGGACTCATTAAACACAAATAATCCACATGACTCCAGTGGGTCAATAAATGTCTTCAGGAGCCAAACAATTGGATTGTGAGAGAAAACGTTTCAGCTCATTTAGCAATCCAAAGTCATATATTTATTGAAACAACAGATCAGTGCAGTAAGTTATAATACATATGTGTCAGCGTGTTGATATTGATAAATGTCACGTGTCTCGAGATGATCATAATGCATGCTGTCATGTGTGCTTTATAATCAGATTTCACATTATTAAAATACTGATGAGCTCAATATTAAGGGTTTTCTCTACAAACGATTCCTTTCATTTCTGAAAACAGTTGTTACGCCAATGGTGGATGTTTGTGCTTCAACATTGAGATCCCTATATGAGTAGATATTTATTTTAAATAATGAATTTGAAATGATGTTGCAAACATCTGAGATGACATAAGGGTGAGTAAATCATGAGAGAATAAATATTCCTTTAGAGAAAGAAAAAAGGTGAGGCTCTGCAGGTAAATGTGTTTTGTGTAACTGTTATGATGTTATTGAGAGATATGAATATAATAGTTATACTATTTCTCTCAACATTACCTGACCAAACTCAAATATGAGGCGTCATAAGCTTACTGTCATTATGCAGCATCAACACTATGTGTACTCAGGGGGCACAGAGGTGGGCAGAAGTGCTTTATCTGAGGGCTTTATTCTTCAAACAGCCCATGCATATATTTGCCCTCCAGACATTGTTAATAATATAATATAATTCTTACCTCTCTGAGATGATCCACCAGACGTGTGATTCTCTCTACGAGGTGTGTGACAAATATGACATCCATCATGTCTCCAAAGAGCGCCGCCCTGCTGGTGAAAGAGGAGATCTGCTGCGCTAAAGTCAGAGCGTTTGAAGCGTTCACAGGTATCTGAAACAGAGAACGAGATCATAACTCTGGTGTTCCTGACACACATATCAGAGCAAAACAATGAATAAAGAGAAATATATTTGATAACTCATATTATTGAGATGGAGGGGGGGTGAATGAAATAACATTTGACAGATGTGAAGGTTATATTCACCTGTGTGAGTTGATGTAGGGTGCGGGTTAACTCGCTGGCATAGGAACACTGGTTGTAATCGTGCTCTGTCCAATGGCCCGTGCCGTCACACCTGCGCCACGCCCTCTTCTCCTGAGGGGCGGAGCTATAGCTGGCTTCTGCACATGGCAGAAAGGCCATGAATCCAGCCAAAGTCTTCGGCCACCTGTACAGTCAGCACATCAGTTTATGTATTATGAGTAATAAACATAATAAAACAATACCTTTAAAGCATACTTTACATATGTGTACTTCAGTAAGGAATTTGAAGGGTGCTTATTTTTTGTAAGGGTCGATATTTTTGGTCATCTAAAGCAGAGGGTTTCAAGCTGGAGAAGACGATTCTAGGGGTCCCCCCCAAAAACAAAAAGCCAATACTTAAGAAGTCTACTGAACATTATAACCGTTTCATTTAGAAGTGTTTATCTCTTCTTTCTTGCTACATATAAACAATCCTGGAAAGTGTTCATTTCATCTTTATAGTTTGTCTTCCTCACTACGGCTCCCTTTTTATAACTCACTGGGTTTTGTAAAGTAGTCTTAGTACAAATACATTTGAATTAGAAGATATTCTGTTCAGATTTTTACAGGACTCTTATTTTAGCCAGTTATTTAATATGTTGTCTTCACAATATCACACTTATTATTTATATTTATTTTTATCTTAAATGTTTTTATACAAAAAATATATTTCAGGAAGGGGTCCTCACAAAGGATTCATCGTATCTGGGGGTCCCTAGCATGGTAAAGTCTGAAAACCCCTGATCTAAAA
>NC_136777.1:270042-272542 GCF_947034865.1 Barbatula barbatula | reverse complement strand
GATGAATAGAGTTTCATTGAAATTTGAATCGACATCTATCAGCAGGTGATGGGGTTCAGACACTCATAGCTGCGATACAAAAAACAAGACCAGTGGAGCTTTATAACACGTGTGTCATGTTTATCTGACAGTTCTATAGTTTACAGTTATTATGTCAAGAGTACATTTTGACTATAGAAGCCATAATGTCACGAGGGAGCTGCCGACACGTTCACATCATTGTGTACGTCTACAGTATTGTGTGTGATGAAGGAGAACTGAGTTTAAATTGGCCGCTTAAATCAGAAAGAGAAAGTCTGTCTCTCTCCCTGAGGCCAAGAGCAACATGAGCAGGTTTGTGTGTAGACGGGGAGAGTCGGCGATTCATTGAAGGTTTAGTCAGAAGTAGAATGTTCAGCAATCCATCAGGAAGGACTCTTGGAAACAGGATTGGAAAATAAAAGGGAGGATCGAGGCGATGTGAGAGAAAAGCAGGAGACAGGTGTCCTCATATTCCCTATAAACAGCATGACTGCTGTCAATCATACAAGTCATATCAAAAAAGTCAAAATACATATAAAACAACCTCTGGTTCTGTCACAGTGTCACGACCGGCTCGACCTCAAACATCACAAACAAACTGCTTTAATTATCAAAAGTATTGTGCTGTGTGCTGATGTTCAAGCTAGAAATCATCAAGAATAACTCTAATATCACAACAAATGTCATCTGGACTCAAGGGCACTTTTCTAAGCACATCTTGAAGTGATTTCAAATCAACTCTCAGGTTGATTTGCAGTGGATTTATGAAGTCACAGGTGGAGTTCATCACATTTACCATGAACATGTTCCACTAACATTAGACAAACACATTCTGTCTTCATGTTCAACATCACAGGCCGAATTCACATTGTTGTGAGCGAAACGTTTTATCCAAGAGTGTGATGTGTTGATAAATGTTTCTACTCTTATAATAAGACTTGTGTGTGTGTGAGAAATGATGCTCCAGACATCCCTACAAACAACAGACAGACACATGGATGTTTAAAGTCCCAGTGAAATAAAAAACGACAATGCTTATTTTTTCAAGAAATATTGCAGCGTCATCAGTGTGGGTCATTCTCTTTTTTAAATTCGTGTGCCCTCATTATCCGTCCTGTAGTGACTAACCATCTTAAATGACGTATGTTAGACTGCATGGGCGGAGCCTCTGTTAACCCCTCCCCTTAAATGTTTTGCTGCTTGTTTCATTTCAGAATGCAACGGCAGTTTTTACACATCCAATCGCAGAGAAAGACGAAAGCCACACCCATGATTTGTCTCATTCAAAATCCCATTTCACTCGGAAATGCGTCAGAAAATGGAAGTAAAAACTATCGCAACTCTCACTTCTTGGGGACTTTAACATAAACGTGTTTTGATATTCTGTTATCTTATGACATTCAGATGTTTTAAATGTGATTTTTGTGGGGTGCCGCCGTATGCTAATATTTAACTCTTGTTTGCTTCACTTCACTTTCTAATGAAACTGGTGAATCGTCCGGCTCAGCTTCAGTGTTGAGATTATGAGTCAAATCCGAGAGGGAATTGAGTCAGAAGTGAACGAGGTCTGACTGCAAAACAGATGATTTATAAGACGGCTGAATGAATCAGAGTATCTGCTGCATACTAACACGCTCACACTGAACGTCAGAGCTCAGAACTCACACTTCTGTCACACTTCATCAATATTTATACTCAGATGGCCGTGTGTGTATGTGCTAAACTGACACAAGCTTCACTTCACACAAACACTGCATCATGTGTGTGTGTGTGTGTGTGTGTGTGTGTGTGTGTCAATTGTGCCCAATAAATATTTTTTTATCATTCCATTTTAAAAGTATTGAAGAATTCAAAATGGCTTCACCTACCCTGTTTTCCCCTTTTTTGTTTTTACTTGTATAACCTCATATGTTTTGCTTATAGTCAATATGTTTCTTTTACAGGCTGCTTCGTAACAATGAAAATTGTATAAAGCGCTGTATATATAAAGTTGACTTGTCTCATCAGCGTCTCATTCACGTCTCACCTGGTAATGAGGCAGCAGTCGTGAATGATGCTTTCCTCCACGTGCACGCCCCTCTCCTCCAGCGTGTGAACGGGATGATGATCGTGGACCCATGCGAGTTGGACAGAGGGGTGAAGGTAAGAGGCCGTGCACTGTAGGGGCAGACGGTCACCACGGAACACCAGCTGTCTCTGATTCGGGATGAGCTGCAGGACGGGGAGCTCCAGAGGTCCGGCTGCAACACACGCATGACACCTGACATGAACTGTAGGCATTTACACAGAGGACAGTATGTGTGTCCCCTGAGAACTGATCTGTGCTGGTGGGTCGGTCCCAGACACTGGAACATCAGAGCTCTTGTATGATCTCATCATTAGAGCGGCTGTTCCCACGGTAACAACCTCTCTACAACGGACTCTTATAATGACCGCTGCTGTATCTGATGCTGAACACCCGCCGCCTCTCATTAAATTC
>NC_136777.1:244671-269842 GCF_947034865.1 Barbatula barbatula | reverse complement strand
GAATCTGAGTTAACATCTTAAGCCTGCATGAGGAAGTCACACAATCTGAATATGAATCTATTAAAACCCTATAAATGTGTTGTTGAGGTCTAGAGCTCTGAATCAGGTGGATTTCGATCTCAGTGACTCTCCGGCTCTCGACTCACCCGTCCGTGGAATTAAACCTGCAACCTTTGTGACGGCACTTGACATTCTGGACTATTAGGAGTTCTGCCTGAAGACATCATAACTCTGTGTGTGTGTGACGGGGATAAACAGGCCAATGCACACGTCTCAGTTTAAATATCTTTATACTTTAGCTATTTCACACGTATCACAGAGCCGTTGAACCAAACACGACTGCTGCACTATAGACTCATGAAGAGAAACCATTACACAACATCACTTCTACTCAAGACATGACAATCTGTCAAAAAAACATCTGTGATCAAATCACACACGGCATCTCTTTCATATCTCAATTATTTCTCCCCTTGCAGTGATCTTGGGTTGGGAATGGAAAATCAATTCCAATTTGGAATCTGAATCTAAAGGCTAGATCACAATCCAAAGGAATCGGACACTTGAGATTAAAATGTGAATCCTCTTATCAATTTCTGTACATATTTTCTGAAAAGTACATGCGTGATTTGCTGAAATCTCAATAAAAGCCCTTTTTATTTTAGTTTGACTCAAATGTTTACTATAGTAAGCATAGTTTTACTATAGTATTTGCATTAAAAAGCACAAGAAACACAAATTAACCATAGTTTCATTAAAGTAACTACAGTTTAACTATTGATGTAGTTCAACTATGATAAAACAAATTGTAATAAATCAGAAAAAACGGTTTCTATGTATAAATACACACAAAACCGAGCTTATGAATATACATATTGTTTTGCAAAGAAGTCAATAAATGACCATACAGATTGATATCGAAATGTTTAATTCAGTCCAGCTATAATTTAATCAAAACTAAAATAACACCATTATATCATGTATCATGAGATTTTGGGTCAATTTCAGTCTAAAATCTATTCATTTATTTATTTTTTGTTTTTAGCTTTCCTGTATCTCAGTGGTAAGAGCATTGTGTTATCAGCTCAAGGTTGTGTGTTGGATCTCAGGTGATTGCAGATACCTGTGTATAAATGTATAGGATAATGCAATGTAAGTCGCTTTGGATAAAAGCATCTGGCAAATGCATAAATGTAAATGTAATGTAAATGTTTTTAACACCATATCAGCACTTAAGGCTATTAATGGCAAACTTCACATGCAAAGATCATTAAACACAATAACTTAACTATTGTGTAAAACAATGCAAGAAATAAAAATAACTTGTATAATAGGTCTTTCATTTTAAAATTTGATAAAAACCCAAAGTTTATGCAGAAGAAGTATTTTTATAAATGTCGATTAATGCAAACAATCTGAAATAAAAACACCAGTGTAACACATCCAGTCTCATTCAACTCGTGTACATTTGTTCTTTTTTTCATGATAATATGTTATAAAACCACTAAATGTGATACAGTGTATGTGTGGTTAGAGATTCTTCTACAATTAGAATTAATTTGAGTATAAATGATGAATCAGAATTTGCATATAAAGATGTTCCTGCACAAATTCATTTGTCCACACGTTTAATGAATGAGACTCAATGTTCCATCTCACGACGACAGATCCAGTAGATCAGTTTGTATTATTACAGATATCATTTTAACACTTACATTTTTTAAATCAAGCCTTACCACGACACCTCTGCTGTATCTCTCACAGTTTTGTTCATAAACCTTTTATATTTAGTAACTTTTGTCTCTTTAGACATCTGGAGTAAACAAAGCAGCTTAAGCAGCAAGAAAAGCATGTGAAGCAGAGCTGATGGGTGAGAAACAGCATAGAACCAAACGCTACTTCACCTGAATGAGAATGAAGTGGAAAGCAACACTCAATCGGAGACGAACACTTCTCAAGCGCTCACTGAGAGCTGACAGAGAGAGCCGGTTAGAGTTCATGCGAGCAGACAGCACTCTTATATAATGAACGCAGGTGTCCGTCTGCTCACAGCTGAGACCTCTTCACTTCAACATCAAACCATCACGTTTCCATCAGTGAGCACTTACAGTCAAGCACATGATGAAGACGATGAGGAATTATTATCACACGCCTGCAGACCCTATCCATACTTCTCACAAAAACATCACAAGTGTGCATGCTTTAAAAATAACATTCAGAGATTAAACAGAGAAAATGTAATGTTTGTCTTAATTCTCGTGTGTGTCTCAGATATTTCTCCTCAGCAAGAGTCATAAATGTGAGAAATGTCTCATGTCATGTGAGTTTGAGAAGAGACGTGTCAACAATGTGTCAAACTGAGTTCAGATTCGTCTCGTCTGTGATCAAAAGTCAATATTAGTGAAGATCTCAATATCAACTCAAATCCAGATGATTTCACCTCCCCCATCCACATTAATTTTACTCTTCATGTGTCTCAATAATTACACTCATTTTATACTCGCTTTATTTTCAGTTCATCAATATGGAACAATTTTGTTATGAAATATCTAAAAATCACATTCACAGTGTGATATATTTCATGCAGTTGTGTACTAATATGATCCCAAATGTTCCCAAGAATGTGTAAATCCAGAGAAATTCCCATTTAAACTAAAGTCCCGTCTCTTGTCTCATATCAGTGACTTAATATCCGCTGCTCCTCACGACCCTCAGTTTCCTCTTGTAGAAACTACAGCAACATGTGAATGCAGAAGAGCTTATACAGCATCTGTTGTTCTGTTATTATGGATCACGATTACTCTTTGGCGAGTAAAGGAAACACAAAAAACGACTTTTAAACGACGATTGTAGGACTGTTTTAAACACGTAAAACTGTGCAGCATTACGCTACTAATATAATTGGTGGGCTAACGTAACATTACATTCCACGTTTCTTGCGAGCGAATTCATTACGATGACATCAAATATAATTCATTCATTCATTACCTCGTCCGTGAACATGATGGGTGATCTCCATACGCCTCTGGATGGTGAAAACCACATGTCCCATAATTCCCCTCTCCTACATAACGTCATTTAGCTTGAAATGAAATGCATGTGAGAACTCAAAAAGAGAAACCTGTGAGCAATGACGCTCTTCTCTGGGAAGACCTGTGATAATGAATCGATCCTCTTTGCATTTCTCGTTGGTGACGCTCATGAAACACAACCTGATGTGTTTTATATAACACATTAAAGCTGAACGGGTGGATTAGTTCATGTTTCTCTCTTCAGTGAATTTAAATTCTCTGCAGCGCTCACAGTCAGAATTCACCTGATGGAGTAAAAGCGGATCAATACGCTCCAGTGATTGCTCTGTGGTGATCCCATCGAGATGTGTTTATGCCATCAAACACCTTTCTAACTAGGGATGCACCGAATATTCGGCCACCGAAAATGTTCGGGTTTTGGCCCGGAAGACTTTTATCATCGAAACAATACAGCTGAAATGTTGTGATGACGGAATCTAATCGCTGCTGATAGAAGCTGTTTTCTCACAAACATCATGTGAAATTAGACTCTGTTGTTTATAACACTGTTATTTGCCAATCAGACATTAAATGAGTCATTTCTGTCTAATCAAACTCAAATTTAACTCACATTCTGAATCAACGGGAGTCACGACTGAAAACACTTTCCACTGCAGAACTAAACGTCCCACACATAATACTAACAGGAGCAGAAGTTTGATTTGCTTATTTATAAAAACTAAAACACGATATGTAGCTCCTAACATCCACAATATCAGTTTAACTGTTAAAGAGAAATGAGATCAGATCAAACATTTACAGACTTCAGCAGGTCTCACAAATAAAGAACAGCAGGTCATCATCATGTGACAAGATTTCATGTCTGTTTTATTTGCGTGTAAAATCAGTTCACATGCTGTTTGTCCTTATCATCTCACCCTGAGAAAACACCAAAGAAACGTTTCATTACCCTCATTATCTCCTAAAACACTTCTGTGTGTGTGTGTGTGTGTGTGCGTGCGCATGCCTGTGTGTGCGCGTGCGTGTGCGCCTGTGTGTGTGTGTGTGTGCATGCGTGTGTGTGTGCATGCGTGTGTGTGCGTGTGCGCCTGTGTGTGTGCATGCGTGCGTGCGCGCCTGTGTGCATGCGTGTGTGTGTGTGCATGCGTGTGTGTGTGTGTGCGTGCAGGGCTGTAGCTAACAATTATTTTAGTAATTGACTGTTCTAACATATTCCCTGTCGATTAATCGAGCATTCAGATAATACCTTTTCTTTATTAAAGAGCAATACTAAATATACAAGAGAAAATAAGACGAACAACTAAGTTTCATTTTAAGAAACAATGTACTTATTTATTGCTGAAATTAATGCATTAATGTCTGTGAAAACGTCTCGGTTACGTATGTAACCTCCGTTCCCTGATGGAGGGAACGAGACGTTGTGTCGACAGAATGGGGTTTGACTTGAGAACCTACCTTCTCTGACTGACTTGAACAGGCCAATGAAAATTGGCGAATGAAATTTGCATGCCGGACTCCGCCCCCGGATATCCGGGTATAAAAGGGAGCCGGCGTGCCGCATTCATTCACCTTTTGTGCTGAGGAGCCTGAGGATCTTGCCCCGACTGCTGCAGCGGGCGGCCAGTGTTGTGGCATGAAGGACACAACGTCTCGTTCCCTCCATCAGGGAACGGAGGTTACATACGTAACCGAGACGTTCCCTTTCTGTCGGTCTCTCGACGTTGTGTCGACAGAATGGGGTTCCTCGGAAAACGCCACAGCGCTGTGCCGCGTCACAATTCCTCGCGAAGCGACGCTGACTGGCCTGGGCGTGTCAGACGTGAGCGCTTAGCATGAATTGCAACCTTCCAGCGGAAGGGAAGGAGTCCAGAGCTTTCAAAAAAGATGGGAGCCCCTTCCACCGGCCATCACGGACGGCGGCCTAGTTCTCTTAACAGCGAGAAGCCGCCCGGCACCGTAAGGCCACTGGGAAGCGTCATTCCCCCCTGAGGGAACGCGCTACGGAGACCACTTCCTACCGCAGGGAGGAGCTTAGTGGAGATTCACACACGGTCTCACCGGATAGGGGAGAGCACGTGGGAGACATGCAGACACGAGATGGTGTCGCGAGCAGGTGAAGTACACCTGGGAGAGGTCATGGGCCATCGATTGAGAGCCATTCATGAGAAGACAACAGACGGAACCGCCCTGTGGGGGGGTTACTACGTGTGGAGCACTAGGCCTTGTCTGAGTCACTGCTAGAGCTCAGAACAGGCCAAGGGAGGCAGGGCTGCTCCGCCGAGCCCGCCGCCGAGGAGTGCTTAGTGATGGATGGAATGCCTACTCTTCGCCCACGTGGGGGGAAGAGGGGAGGCTGGATAGCACCACGTCTCACCTATGGAGGAGTGCTATCGCTGGCGTACGCCCACCGGCTGCCGGACTTACCTGGCGGTGCTTCGTAAGACTCTGGCTGATACCGGTTCCACGCGGAGGCTGTAGAACCTCGCGAAGGTGCCGGGCGTAGCCCAACCCGCAGCTCTACATATGTCTGCCAGAGGGGTGCTCTGAGCCAGTGCCCACGAGGAGGCCACACCCCTGGTGGAGTGTGCCCTCACTGCAAGCGGGCACGGGAGATCCTGTGATCGGTAAGCCATTGATGGCGTCCACGATCCAGTGCGCCAACCTCTGTTTGGAGACAGCCCTCCCTTGTGCTGACCTCCCAAAACAGACAAAAAAGCTGCTCAGAGCTCCAGAGGCTCTGCGTGCGGTCCAGGCAGAGGCACAGCGCGCGCACTGGACACAACACGGAAGGGGTTGGGTCTTCCTCCCCAGAAGGGAGCGCCTGCAGGTTCACCAACTGGTCCCGAAAGGGAGTGGTGGGAACTTTGGGCACGTAGCCAGGCCGGGGTCTCAGGATAACGTGAGATTGACCAGGCCCGAACTCTAGGCAATCCGTGGCCACGAAAAATGCATGTAGGTCCCCTACCCTCTTGGCGAGCGCCACTAGGAGAGCCGTCTTCATCGAAAGATGAGAAAGAGCGGCATCTCCGAGGGGCTCGACGCCAGGACCACATTGAGGTCCCAAGAGGGAATGGAGCGCGGACGGGCTGAATTCAGCCTCCTCGCGCCCCTCAGGAACCTAATGACCAGGTCGTGCTGTCCCAGAGACTTCCCACTAACTGGTCCGTGATGAGCGGCAACAGCGGCTACATACACCTTCAGCGTGGAAGCGGAGAGATTGCTCTCGAGTCTCGACTGCAGGAAGGACCGCACGCTCCCGATCGAGCATATCCGTGGGTCTTCTCCACAAGAAGAACACCAGGACGAGAAGAGGCGCCACTTCAATGCGTATAACCGCCTCGTGGCCGGGGCCCTAGCCTGAACAATGGTATCCACCACCGCTGGGGGTAGACCACTCAGGATCTCCTCGTCCCGTCCAGGAGCCAGACATGGAGGTTCCAGAGGTCTGGTTTCGGATGCCACAACGTGCCCTTCCTCTGAGAACGAAGGTCCTTTGTCAGAGGAATCGTCCAGGGGGGAGTTGTCGTCAGGAGCATTAGCTCCGAGAACCAAGTCCGGTTGGGCCAGTAAGGCGCAACTAGTAGCACTTGATGCTCCTCTTCCCTGACTTTGCACAAGACGTGTGCAATGAGGCTCACTGGGGGGGAAGGCGTACTTCCGCTTGTCCCGCGGCCAGCTGTGCGCCAAGGCATCCGTGCCGAGGGGGCCCTCGGTCAGGGAGTACCAAAGCGGGCCATGGGTGGTGTCCAGGGAGGCAAACAGGTCCACCTGTGCCTGCCCGAACTGCACCCAAATGAGCTGGACTGCGCGGGGGTGGAGCCGCCACTCTCCACGGGGCGTCGACTGACGAGAGAGCGCATCGGCTGTCTGGTTCAGGTCGCCCGGGATGTGAGTGGCTAACAGGGACTTCGTCACCTGCTGGCTCCACAGGAGGAGGCGTCGGGCGAGTTGCGATAGCTGCCGTGAACGAATACCACCCTGTCGGTTGATATACGCCACCGCAGTCGTGCTGTCCGACCGGACCAGCACATGCTTGTCCTGCACGAGGGGGCGGAACCTCCTCAGTGCAAGCAGCACCGCCAGCAACTCTAGGCGATTGATCTGCCAGCGCAGGCGGGGGCCCGTCCAGAGACCCGACACTGCGTGCCCGTTGCGCACAGCACCCCAACCCTGCAGGGAGGCGTCGGTCGTCACCACGACGCGCCTCGAAACCTGCCCAAGAGGGACCCCTGTCCGCAAAAAGGTCATTGAAGACCATGGGGTTAGGGTGCGCCGGCAGAAGGGCGTGATCGGGACGCGCCTGCTGCCGGAGTGCCACGCACTCCAAGGAACTCTGCTCTGTAGCCAGTGCTGTAGCGGTCTCATGTGCATCAACCCGAGGGGGACCACCCCCGCCGAGGACGCCATGTGCCCAGGAGCCTCTGAAAATGTTTCAGGGGGACCGCTGGCTGCTGCCTGAAGCTCCTCAGGCAGGTCAGCACCGACTGGGCACGCTCGGAAGAAAGACGTGCCAACATGGAGACAGAGTCGAGTTCCATACCGAGGAAAAGGATGCTCTGCACAGGGGAGAGCTTGCTCTTCTCTCGGTTGACCTGTAACCCCAAATGGTCTAGGTGCCGGAGCACCAGGTCCCTGTGTGCACACAACAGATCTCGCGAGTGCGCCAAGATGAGCCAGTCGTCGAGATAGTTGAGTATGCGCACCCCCTGCTCCCTGAGGGGAGTGAGGGCGGCCTCCACGACCTTCGTAAAGACTCGAGGAGACAGGGACAGACCAAATGGGAGGACGCGGTACTGATATGCCTGTCCCTCGAAAGCGAACCGTAGGAACGGCCGGTGACGAGGGAGGATGGACACATGGAAGTACGCGTCCTTCAGGTCGATCGCCATGAACCAATCCTGACGCCTGACGGACGTCAGAATGCGCTTCTGCGTTAGCATCCTGAACGGCAGCTTGTGTAGGTGCTTGTTCAGGGTACGCAGGTCCAAGATGGGGCGCAACCCGCCACTTTTCTTGGGGACAATGAAATACGGGCTGTAAAACCCGGAGTACATCTCGGCCAGAGGGACGAGCTCGACCGCCCCCTTCGCCAGAAGGGTAGCGACCTCGTTCCGAAGCACGGGAGCATCTACTCCCACTGATGTGAAGAGGATGCCCCGAAACTTGGGTGGGCGCTTGGCGAACTGAATCGCATAGCCGAGACGGATCGTTCTCTCTAGCCACCGTGCTGGTCTGGGAAGAGCCAACCAGGCTCCCAGGTACCGAGACAGGGGGACCAGAGGTTCGATCTGAGTCATTGCCCCCGTGGGGGATGGTTCGATGGCTGGCAGTACGGCTCCCTCGACGCGGGGGGGGACCCCGGGGAGGAGAACGGCTCTGCCGAGGTGCCTGTCGGGCGATATGGTGGCATACCGCACCGTCTGACTGAGGGTGCTGGTGGCCACTGAGAGTTATACCCAACCGTGTGTCTCGCCGAAACACAACGTGGGGTTGCCGAGCACCGTCCTGCGGAGGGTGAGAGCGGCTGTGAGAAAGACTCAGGGAGAGAGAAAGCTCTCTTTGTGAGAATGTGGGCACCAGGCCCTGGAAAGGGCCCGGCTGGTGTTGCTGGGACGGGGCAGGCACCGTCCCAGTCCGACCCTCTAGCGATGTAGTTGCCAGGGTCGGGCCCGGTGAACTCGATCTCCCTGGGTTCACCCCGTCAGGAACGCTTCTGCTTCCGCGGATGTCGGTGACGGGATGGTGCTCTCCTTGTCGACGTCCTTCTCCAGGAGGCCGCCTGTGCAGGGGGCGCTGGAGCCGGAGTCTGAGTCGGCGAGGGGCGGGGCTGCTGGGGAGCAGGCGCCGCGCGGGACCTCGACGTACGATAGGCGGCCGGGTCGCGGCGGGGCAGGATACGCCTCCGTCTGCTTCCTTACAGTCGAGAACAGCTGCCCTCGACCGTATCACCAAACAGCCCACCCTGCGCGATGGGAGCGCCGAGAAAGCGAACCTTCTCAGCGTCCCGCATCTGCGCAAGGTTGAACCCAAGGTGTCTCTCCTGGACCACTAGTGCGGACATCGTACGACCAAGGGCTCGCGCCGTCACCTCCGTCGCCCGAAGAGCGAGGTCAGTGGCAGTGCGGACCTGCATAAGCCCCGGGTCGGACTTTCCCTCGTGCAACTCTTTCAACGCCTTGGCGTGAAGAGCCGAGGCAGCTTGACCCGCAGCGTTGTAAGCCCTCGACACCAGCGATGCCGAAAACTTACAAGCCTTGGAAGGGAGCCTTGGTCGATCTCTCCAGGTGGCAGCTGTCTGCGGGCACAGGTGCACCGCGACTGCACGTTCCACCTGAGGGATGTCGACGTAGCCCTTAGCTAACCCGTCGTCGAGGGAAGTCAGGGCGACCGAGCTAGTCTGACGTGCACGCGCCGAGAAGGGGCGTTCCAGGTCCGACTGAGCTCCTCATGCACTTCCGGGAAGAATGGTACCGGCGCCGACCGTGGCTTAGAGTCACGGCCGGTCCCCAGATACCACGTGCCCGGGAAAGCATGGTTGACATCTCGACGTCCGCTTCATCCTGAGCTCGACCCCCCGGAGGGGGAAGCTCTAAGGAATCGTCAGGGTCGGATGCCAAGAGGACGCCCTCCGATGCTGCGAGCGACATCTCATCGTCGTCACGCCCCGTGTCCGAGTACGTGACGGAGGAACAAGGCGGCGTACCGCCTTTTCCGGGACGGTCAGACGAGCGAGGCGGGGCGTGAACGGTCCGCGAGCCGATGGCTGACGGATTGAGGCTCACGGTAATTCCCCGATCACCCTCGGTGCTCGCCGAAGCGGACGGCAGGGCTGATGCCACTGCTGCCGCAGAACGGGAAGCACTCGAGGTGGCGGCTGATTCTCGGAAGAACGCAGCTACCCGTGAACGCAACGTCTGAATTACCATCCGCGCGCAGTGACGCAACGTCTGGATAGCCATCCGCGCGCAGTGACGCAACGTCTGACTAGCCATCCGCGCGCAGTGCGGGCAAGATGTATCCACAAACGCTGCCTCAGCGTGCTGGAGTCCCAGACACACGAGGCAGACATCGTGTCCGTCCCCTTCCTCGATGAGTGCGCCGCACCCACGAGCACAGCGGGACATGCCGCGCTGAAGAAATATTAAGCCCTGAAAAGGGCTCGCTCTTTAGAGAGACGCTTTGGCAGTTGCCGAGACGCCCAGGGGAAGTCACAGGAAAAGGGACAGTCCGCTGCACCACGTCGTAAGACCAGCAACACGTAGATAATATCTGCAGAGTCGTCAGCATCAGGATGCGAAGGCTCCGAAGAACAAAAGGTGAATGAATGCGGCACGCCGGCTCCCTTTTATACCCGGATATCCGGGGGCGGAGTCCGGCATGCAAATTTCATTCGCCAATTTTCATTGGCCTGTTCAAGTCAGTCAGAGAAGGTAGGTTCTCAAGTCAAACCCCATTCTGTCGACACAACGTCGAGAGACCGACAGAAAGGGAACTAAACCCCTTTAGCACATTCCATTGCCATATTACATTCAAAATGTTACATAGTACAAATGTATAAATTAGAGACATAAATAAAAATAGAAAGAATGACTTGAAAGCTCATCAAGTAACTTCAGCAAATGCATGATGGATTTAGTTGACCTAAATTATTCTATTAAATAGTAATATATATGTCCACTTGAAACTACTGTAGTTAACGGACCTTTATTTTGGCAGGTAGTTTGAAGATGCTTGTTTTTGAGTGTATGTTTGATAGCTTCACTTCACACAACAAGTTTCACTCACAAAAGACACAAACTAAATAAAAAAGCGGTCCAGAGTTCTGCGGAGTTTGTGTGTCCACGTGTACTCTAGTTAAATGGATTAAAGAATGATTTTTGTATTAAAGTTCCTCAAGGAATCGTTCCAGCCCTGCGTGCGTGCAGAGTCAAAGTTAAATGAAAAAGATAGTAAATTATACTTGAATATATTCCGCTCTCGGGGACAGAAGAAACACAAGGGCTCATTTCACAAACACAAGCTCTCGGTGGTAATGGCAAAGACAACTAATCTGGAAACTTTTATTTGGTTAGAGGTACACAACTAAACATCTGAATTCCGTTTAACAAAAGTTGAAGACTATAGATTTCAGTTTAATATCTGCCTGCCTGCCTGTCTGTCTGTCTGTCTGTCTGTCTGCCTGTTTGTCTGTCCATACGATGAACCGCCCGCCTTCACAATAAACATCTTCACCTTCACACACATAAGCACACCGGCTGTTCCAGCAGATTCTCTGAAGAAAATAAACCCACTTCTGTTTGTGTCTTTCTGTTCTATTTCCTCCACTGCTCCATGGGAATCTATATGAAAATTTGAAAGCAAATAAAAAGAAAGAAGTGCAGCAATACAGGACAGAAAACACCTAACACATTACAATCACATGAGCACTGTTTACTGGAGTTAACTTTATTTTAATTTACTTTATTTAACACAACAACAGGATCGCTTCTCCTGCTACACAACACCTCAGTCAGTGTGTAACCGCTGTTCGCTCGCTCATCAAGTGGAATGATACATTCAGCCCATAACGCATCTGCTTCAGAATTTATGATGAAAAAATGTTTTAAATTAGGTGTCAAAAGCTTCTGAGTGAAGCGGTCCCGTTCAACCCAGCACTCCAAACGCACCGCACTAACGTCCAATTACACACAAATGACAGAGATTTGAGCAGAAGAACCCGAGGGAATCTCATCACAATACATATACAGATCAAACCACGTCCGCTGATGCTCTGTGAGATTCACCATCACACACACACAAAACTATTTTGCAATTTTCTGGTTCCATTAATGATTCTTTTAGTAGTCTTATAGAAACACCATTCGCTGTAAGCAGAAAGATAATTTCTTCATTTTTATTCCTCATGCAGTTTTTTGTCATGTTTCCAGTACAAATATCTAAAGACACATTGGACCACATTCATGAAACATTCGTAAATATATGAGTAAATTCAGAGTTATTTGACGGACCTTCCCGAAAAACGTTCCTCCAGATTCCCAAATACTTAATAAACCTCAGATTTGATATTAAAGTGTGTGCATGTTAATGAATTCCACTCACTAGAAAACAGGGTGTACGTGCACGCTCATTAACATTAGCATAATCCCCGTTTATGAATCACAGCTACGAAAATGACATATCTAGGAATTCTGGAATCTTCTGGACTTCATTCTCTGGTTTGACTACATTATATTGTATAAATGCATAAGATACTAACAGCTATATGCTGACCAATAAATTAACCAATTAAACTGTGTCCACAAAGGCGTTTTTATCCAACTAAAATAATAATAACAAAATTATAACCAAAACCTGGTGCTCTTCTGAAAATGACCATCTGGTGGCACCTGAAAATGCTTTGGAGGCACTGCGCAGTATTCCAGAGATGCGTTGGTTGCTTTGATGTAGAATATACGCACCAGTTAGTCTACTTGTTACAAGTATCTTATTTTCAAGAATATTACTTAAAAGGAAAATGCAGTAACCATTCATATTAACTTCTCCATTGTTATGTAGTGTTTGATTGGACGGCTGTGTCAAAAAGGACAGCGACGAGCAGCTCTGCGTTTTAACTAGTACTGCACAAAAAAATGCAACTTCTGTTATTTGGCGTTATTTTTGTTTCAGGATATCAGACACTGAGCAGAGAGAGGTTCTGTGCAGAATTAGCAAAACTAAAGATCTAAATAAAGAACTAAATACAGGGGCGATTCTAGGTCTTCAATGTTAGGGGGGGGGGCTCAGTCTCCAATGAGGATATATATGAATAAATAATACTGTACATAGCCACTCTCCTGGCACCACGTACTGTTTAAATTACTAAAACACATAATTCAGAAAGTATATGCAGATTAAATACAAGTTATTTAAATGAATATCACATTAATCGATTGATCTGCAACATTTATAATTCAAAGTGACAACAACTGTCACAAATCCACAAATCAACTGCTGAAAGAAATAACTTGATATGATATTGATATGTTTTCCCTGCCATTCATTCTGATTATCACGAGCGCTGTCACTCCGGTGCATGACTGCGTGTTCATGTATTACATCCACAATATATTTTAAATTAATAATGCAAATATTCATCTTCAGAACTCAGAACAATAAATAACACAGCAGCCGCACCAGGCTGAACCACAGTTACTCTATCTGCCCGTCGTCTTTCCGGGGCTCTTGAAATAAAACAGCACATCATCATGAATGACACATATCTGTGCACAACAACATCATCATGCTTGTTTTCTAAAGTATGCAGTCATAGGTGTGACATGATTTCATTTAGCTAGAGGTGACGTAAACAACGAGTTAACAGTGTGACGAGGGGTGAACGCAGACAAAACGTTTTACAGTGGATGAGAAAGGGTCTTGTATTGCTCCCGCATCATATTATGTAAACTGTATTTATAACAAATAATGGCAAAGATGCAGATGTCACCTTGTACTCTGCTTATGACGTTCAATAATGCGCTAAATAATGTAGCCTGCCGCCGTTTTCATAATAAGAGTTTTAAAGAGGACTATAAAGCGATCTTGAATACTTGTACAATATTTTAGGGGGGCTAAGCTAGATCTTAAGGGGGGCTTTAGCTCCCCTAAAAAGGGCCTAGCAGCCACTGCCTAAATATAATGTTTTACAAAGAGGATTCAACCAGTTGGTTGAGTAACAACCATTTAAAGTAACAACAAAGATTATAGAGGTTTAAGTTTTACAGAGTGAACCGCACATTTATATCTAGAGTTCATGTTTATGTTACAATCTGCTTAAACGTCTGTTTGTTGGGATTATTTTCCTAAAAATATGTACATCCGTATTTATGTTCTATTTGTTTTATTTACCTGTACTGTTGAGAATATATATATTCTAAGTTCATTTAATTCAGTAATGCAAAGATGTTACTGTTATTTAATTAACATTTTATTTTAATTTGAAAACTTTGTGGGATTCTAGTTCTTGTTGCTAGTTTAAACTGTATATCTCAGTTGAGAAATACAAATTTCTGCATTTTCAGTTATCTGTGTGTGCATTTTCCTTGATAACAACCAAGTTGACTCATTATACCCAGTTTATCGTATCGCAATCGCACATCGCAATTCTTTACCTCAATAATCGCAATGTGACATTTTCCTCAAATCGTGCAGCCCTTGTTTTATCCAAAGTAAAAAAAAAATGAACTTGTTATATCCTGTCATCAGTTTGTCTTAAAGGATACAGAACGTTACGTGCGGTTTCACGCACAATTTATACGTTTGTTACGGAGCAGGTGTAGCTTTTTCTTAAATAAGAACATTTTCATGAATCCTTAGAATGACTTTACGACATTTACACAAAAATGAGTTCTGCCCATTGAGTAAATTGCGTTCAGTGTTCTAAATAATAAAACATTTCATTGAGTTGATGCCAGAAAATTGTCTGACATCAAGAAAAATAATATTAATTCAAAGGGAAAACTGTTGTTTTACTAGGCCACTGGCAGACTTTACTAAGCCTTTTTTAAGCAATTCATTCTGATACGATGTGTCTTAAAGTCCCTGTGAACCGGATGTTGCCATTGGTTTTTGAAATGGAACTGGCAGCAGACAGACAGTTGAAGGGGAGGAGTTAATGGATGCTCCGCCCAAACAGTCAAAACTTGCATCATTTTAGGTGGATGGTCATTACAGGACAGAAGCACATTTTCAGATTTTAACTGAAGATTATGAGGCAACACGAATTAAAAAAAGTGAATGGCCCATATTGGTAAGCCATTTACAATAAGCGCTGCAATATTTCGTGACATTTTTAATTTCAGTAGGACTTTAAGAATATCTCAAGAATGACTAGATACTTGACAAAAACGCAGAATGAAGAAAATCACTTAAGAAAATGAAAGTTTAATGATGTTTTCTGCTCGTTTCTGCTTCAGGTGTCCAGTTTTGATCTGTACTGTAACCCAATGTGATGTATTATATCTGAGAGACTGGATAAAATCACGCTGTCCTCACCTCACTGACGGTGTTAAACAGGTCAGATAACATGTTCATGTCTACCTGAGTAATAAATGAGAGCCCAGGAGATGTACAGAATCAGTCAGGAGAGCTCAGAAATGTCCTGTAGCTATTACAGACAATGATGTGAGACGGAGCGTAGCGCTCTTATATGTAATCCTTCCATTTCCCCTAAAGGTCTCATCAGAAATCTGCTCCGTCTGATCTCATCAATCTACATCTGAACCAATTTCACACCAGCGGTCCCCACAGAGCCCAAATGAGCCGAATCTAGGCCAAACTTTTAAAGACATGTAATATGTGTGCTGCTGGGAAGGATTGAGGATGCAAAAACATGGAAATGATCTCGAGCACATGCAAATGAACAAGATTCTCTTTCAATCCCAGCAGACACACACAGACAGGTAAAATACTCTCATCTCATCTGTGAGTCTCACCAGAGAAAATTGTGTCAAACACAAAAAATATATATAACATAGAAAATAATAAGAAAATGTTTCCCACATCACTTCTATGGCTGTCCATTCAACCCAACTGAAATCTATTTTTATCTCAATTATCTAAATTTGCGGCCCATTTTTTAATCCTGATGTTTTAACTTTAATATTTTTTTGGCATTGAAAGGGTTAATACGCCACCTAGAAGTCATGATAAAGATGACCTGCTCTTACAGAGATGAGAGTTATTTAGAATTTTCACCCTTCAAACTGGATCACGTATGGACATGAACAATGAAGCATTATTAAAGGTGATGTTATTATAAATATTATGGGTTTTTTTGTGATGTGGGGATGGTATGATGTCAATCGTTGTATGTTATTTATTTAGATTTTCTATGAAGAATTGAGATTATTGTGCCACGCTGTTTTGATGTGATTTGTAAATGTCATGATCGAGTATCTCTAATGACGTACTTATGAAACATGATTAGTAATTGACGAACTCTTGTACTGATTGGTGGTTTTACTACTTTTATGGGAGCTTGTATTCTCATGTTTCAACAACACATTTGCCAGATGAAGGTCACCAGACCAAAACGTTGTGATGCCAATAGAATTGATCTTTTTTGCAAGCACCGATAGTGTGCAGGATTTCTCTTCTTTTTGCTTGTCTATGATATTTATGAAAATCTGAATACAATGAAACGTTTGAACATTTGACACTTTGCTGATGTCGAATAGTCGAACTCAAGCAATAGACTCCATGCATTATCGCTTCCGTGTGTCTCAGTCCGGTGAGTTACATCCGGCACACGTAGCGTCCGGAGCAATGAGGCTTTTACTCAAGATGAACATTGGATTACAGTCAACGTTAATGTCAAAAAACTACATTATACATCGACAACCAAAAAGGGGAAAGGCTTCATGCGGTCTGTTTCAAACATTGCCCATTTACATTCACAAATATGCCTATAAACGAAGTAACCTTCCAAGACTGCTTCAGCTTTAACCGTACATAAAAAAAGAGAAAAAACCCTGACGGCTCAGAGCTCTGACACATCTGGCCTGCGGGTGCCGCGTGACTCTTACACATCGCCTGCAGCAAACAGCTCGCATGCCCGTGATAAAGAACTCGTGCAATCCTTAAACTGCGTCATCATGATACATACAATCCTTCACATCTACAACGCTTTCACGTTATTCATTTGGTAAATAAAGATAGGAGGAGGGAGCAGATAATAACTGAGAGATAAAGATTCACTGCCACACAGACAGACCGTCTCATTTGTGTGTGTCTTTTACCTGAACTCTTTGTATTAAGAAAGATAAAACATCCTGTTAGTTTGCACTGAAGGGAGGAATATAAGAATCCATCCACAACAACTAAACAAGACAGATAAACACGATGGCTAACATTCTCTAGCAGACATGACAGTATTGAGAAATGTGGAAGCTAACTGTAAATGGCCTTTCAAAAATATTATTTCTTCCTTTGTCTTTTGATTTTGGGGTCGAATTTGACCTTATGAGATTTTTTGTAGGGTTGTGAAATTAAACACAGGTCTTTAGACTGATGCCAGCAAAAACAGCAGGAAAAAATAATGCTTGGCAAGATTTCTGTTAACACGGTAGAGTCCAAAATCAAAACATTTTTATTACCAGCCGACACTGAATCTGGCACACACGAGATCCGAGCGTGCCCTTGATGTTATCACCATGACTTTAGGACATCCATGCTCCTCTTCCTTTAATTCATCTAAAGTAATCTCATCGAACATGAATAATCTCTCAAATTGTGTTTTCCTGAATGGAAGAGGAAAAGACAGTCGACTATGATGAAATAAAACAAATACTTAAAAACATGAGAAACTCACAAGGATTATTCTCCGATCACAATCTCACAAACACTTCGAACACAAACAGGATATTTTGACGTGTTCTCTTAAAAGCTGTAAATGTAATTCTGTTTTCTGCAATAATCAGTTATAATCACATGAAGTTGTTTTTCAACGCTGCTCGATTCCTTTTCCTCTTTCGTCAATTCTTCCTCTACAGCGAGTGAACAAACTGAAGAAAGGCCATTTGGTTGACAAGAAAACAGTGAAGCGTTCTGCAGCACTCAGTGAAGTATACAAATAATTGAGAAGTTCAGTCCATCCATGTTTCTCCTCCATTCTCCTGTGGCTGCGCTTGAATGTTCTGTGGCTTTGGCCCGCAGACTGGAGTCTTGGCTCCGTGTGCAGAAACCCAAGCGACGCTGCCAAATGTTTACTGATAGTTGGATGTAACCGAAGCGGCAAAGCATCACCCCGTCCGGCACCAACAGCTTATCACATGTTTAACTAAAGAACAGCCTTTATCTTCTCCACGGTGTTGTTTAGTTCAAATGAGCAGCTGTCGGCCAGCACCGCGCAGCCACGTTTCATTTGCTTTTGCCAAAGTATTGCAGCATTTCCACGGCATTCACGAGCGCTGCGCACATTAAGCATTTAGTGAGACATCTCTGCGCTCACGCCAGAGACAAACATCTACCCATGAGACACAGATCAAACTTTACCAATGACGTGTCTACGCAGACATATGCTTACAGTAGCATCACTGTTCCTCTCCGGAGCTCAGATGAAGCTCAAGTCAGTCATTTGCATTTAATTGAAAAGCTGCTTCAGTAAAATGGTGAAAGCCTCTTGTTTTCCGTCACGAGCCGGAGGGATTCCAGAAATAAACAGCTTTTAATTAAAGGTGAATCAGGCGGCCTGGGGCTAAACGCTCCAAACAAGCCGTTCTTAAACAAACAGCTCAATGCCGGAGGACGGCCGGTCTCAGACCCTGAAAAACATTATTGATGGCTATCGACAGGTTTCCTCCAGACCTCCCGCCACTAACGCTTTAACTTCCTCACATCTCCTCTGATCTAATCTGCTTGGACTTGAACAATGAACGGCCTCTAAAGCGAACGCGGCTGCAAATGAGAATTGATGTAGTGCCTATTGCCTCCACCTGTGTGACGGACGACTTTGAGTCAACTATCGAACGGCCTCAGGAGCGTTGACGCCCGGTGAGGGAATGACGCAGGGAACGTCCGCTTCTCCGTGAGACCACAGCCACAACAGTCCAGGTTTCAATGACACGCCGATGAGTTCCTGAGACACCGATAATACGAATCCAGCCAGAAATAACCTTCTGAAAAGAACACAAGCGTGTACATCATCTGTTTAAGACACTGGTGGTCTCAGATCGTTGACTCTGGGGACGGTGTCCAGCATTTAATGTGGATGTTTTCACTTCCCGTACAATCTGCTGAAGCGGCATGCTGGAAACTGCTCAGTGTGTGTGTGTGTGTGCCCTAATGCATCTGACCAGGACATCACCACATTCTAAAGTAAAACACCACGAGCAGCATTCCCCAAAGGATAAAAGACTCATGAATGCAATGATACTGTAAGCTTTTGAAAACACACACGCGCACGAAAACTAACGATTGTTTAAAAGAACAGAACATCGACACATATCTAGCGACTTGAGCGCAATACTTTAGTTATGGCACAACAGAATACCACGGTACATAAATACGACATATTAAACATCAACCGCGCGAACATAAAACAATCGTCCAAAGCACACAGCAGTAGATGCGCATCTCTCTCTCTCTCTACTGTGTTTCTCATCGCTCTGTTTAAACGACGCGTCTGGATTATTGCGCACGGCTCGAGACTTTCGGAAGGTTTTGAATCAGTAACGAGGAATGTTTAAAGTAATGTGTCGCCGCGCGCGCAGGTGAGCGTGTGATGGACGCACCTGTGTTTCCTCGCGAGCGCTCCATCGCGCCGCGTCTCCTCTCGAACCTCCGGCGCGTCCCGCAGAAGCGCTGAACTCACGCGCGTCGCGTCGCGTCTCTCACACACGCGCGAGGAAACAAACGGAGCCGCTGCGTCTCCACGAGCGCCGAGCGCGACACTGATGATCACACACTCGAGATGAGTTCGGTGCGTGCGCGTGTGAGTGTGCGTGCGTGCGCGCACTGTATGAGAGCGAGCGTGCGTGCGTGACGGTGGTGTTGTTACAGTAACGTTGTAATTTGGCGGATGAACTACGAGCTGTGATACAATCACTTGACTACAAATACCACAGTAAAACTGTTCATTTAACGTGCGTGCGTGCGTGCGTGTGTTGATATCAGAACAACCGGATCCAAGAGAATTTCCTCTGTCGTTCCTAATGAAGATCAAAACAAAAATGTACATGAACATGTACATGTACATTTAAATGAACATGAGATATTTACTATATCGTTCAATGAATGTACATTTATAGAATTGGCAGATGCTTTTATCCAAGCTTTATACTATTCACAAGTATGTGCGATCCCTGGGCTTAAACCCATGACCTTGGTGTTGCTAACACAATGCTCTAACCAGTGAGCTACAGAAAAACTATACATTTAAAAATATAAAGTTCAACAACATAAAACTTAATTTCATTCGAAACTATCTATTGATTTTTCTGGTATAAAAGCTTTAAAGTGCTTGTGCTTTAAAAGTGAAAGTCATGTCTGTGGTCTAGTGACAGAAGCACTAGTTCCTGTAAAGACTCTCATGTTTGTTTCTTTGTAGATGTGAAGAATGTGTGAGAGTTGCTGACGGTGATAATACAGTCTGAGCTGAATCTACAGACACAATTCAACTGGATAATTCAGCAGTGATCGAAACTATTGATTTAAGAAATGAACACTTACTCCACTCGTTCGTGCATGAAAAGCACAGATCATCATACACAGATCAGATTATCATGAATTATTCTGTGAGTTTTGGCAACAAATTCAATCTGTAAATGAATTTCATGGATGGATTGTAATTTGTAAGATGTTGTGTTGACTGTGCAAACGATGTCTGAAGCATCTGAGGAACACATCACATTCTGTGTATTACACAGATCAATCAATATGGCCGATCGATATCTTTCCTGTCCAATTTAGACACCATCACAAATTCTTTATTTCCCTCTCTCTCTCTCTTCAACACAAATCATCATAAACAAGCACACAGTGACAACACAAGCTTAGTTTTATAGTGCTTTTTACCATTTGCATTGCATCAAAACAACGAAATTATTTTATTTGAATTCAATAAAAATAAAACACACAACCAGTAAGTCATTTTGTGAGTAATGAAAGCATCCGGAGAACAATACATCATGGGATTTGTTTTTATGTCAATGATGCCCCCTAAAAAATACATTGAAGTGTGCTATTATGTACTTCAAGTCAAGTCAAAGTTTATTTATAAAGCAAAGTGCCGTACATGCATAAGAGAATATATGATAAAACCAGTCAATAGAAAAATCAATCAATCAATACATGGAAGCAGCTCTCACATAGTGTCGAATGCCAAACTGTAAGAATAAGTTTTAAGACTACAGTAGATTAAAAACATCAAGAGTCTGGGCCTGTCTATTGTACAGAGGCAAGCTATTCTAACACTTCATATTAAAATGACACTACAGACTTGCAGTATCAAAGCAGCAAAACTTGCGGTTTATCAAGTGGAAATGTGCTACAAAGTTCACATAAAACAGTACACTTACAAGTAGACTATACTTAGTACATTTACATTAGTATACTTGCTACATACAGTAAACTATAGACTTAAAATATCCTTGAATTATACTTCAATAAAATGAACTTGAAGTATACTCTTTCCCTGTGGGATTACACTCCTTCAATTAGATTTCCGCTGTTAAATATGTTTGTAGAACACACTTTTCCCTCCGGAGAGATGCTCACCATTCTCTATCGATGCATTTATAGTGGTGTTGAAACGCTGAATAAAGCTTTAAAATGGGGTCAAAAGCACCCCGGAGTGATCTTATAATGTATTCTGTCTTTCTTGTCTTACTGTCCGTTCGGTGCGTAAGCAGCAGCAATATTCAGTGTGTGATGAAACTGAGTGTGTGTTGAAGAGCAAAGAGAAGTCAAGCTGAGGTCACATTCATTTTTTAATAGTCGACTGCTGTCACACGTGGACGAACATCACAGACACGTTCATTCATTCACATTGTGTAGAGAGCTGAGGGGAGCCGCTGTGAGCATGAAGAGAAAATGTGTAAGTGTCAGATCTGTGAGCGCTGAGCAACCAGAATATACATACACCAAATGCAAGAGCATTTATGAAAAAAGAAAAAAAACCCTCACAAAGAATGAAAATCAGACATTTATTTCTATGCACTGCTGGACACTGCTGTGCTCAACACATACACAAACCATTCAAACATTCATTTCTGTTCAGATGACATTTACACGTGTGGCAGAAACTTTTATCCCAAGTGACTCGCAGTGCATTCAAACATATGTATTTTTAATCACTAGTGTATGTGTGTGTTCCCTGAGAAAATCTAAATCATTCACTTATGGGTAATACTTTACATTATGAAGCATTTATAAATGTGTTCATTAATGATTAATAAGTCATTTACAAATGCATTATGAAGCAGTTATAACTACAGTAAGTATATTGAATCTGCAGAACAGCTCATTTTCAGTTTTACAAAAGAAGAAACACAGGTTTGCAACAACAGCGTAATGTCCATGTTAAGGGGTTTCAAACTATTCTTTTAATATTTTAGTGCGATTATAGAGCTCTCACTTTGATCAATAAAAGACTTTGAAGATGTCCACACTTCACACAGAGGTCTGAATGTATGAAGAGAACACAAGATAACAGTAATAGTCTCACAGCAGCGTTCAGGGCAGATAAGAACAAACACTCCACACCTCTCTCTCTCTCTCTCTCTCTCTCTCTCTCTCCTCAGGGTATCAGTGATGAACTGAATGATTGGTGACCATCATCTGGCATTGGAATATGTGATATGAGTTTCTGTGATATCAGTTGTTTGTCAGGTGTGGTTAAAACTGATCTCTCTCATCTAATGCTCACTCACACACTGTCTGTTTAACCCGTCTGATGCTCATGTGGTTAATGAATACATTTAATCTCTCACTCATTATAACACACGTCATTAGGTGTTTATGTATGTATGTAAACAAAACAACAGAAGGATGAGTCTCATTCACTCCCCATGTCTTTGGGACAGAAATAAAGAAATCTTTGATGACGTCTGAGAGATTTCCAGGAAATTCTCTCTGTCAAGGTACAGAAAACTAGTAAAGGACTTAGGTTAGATGGTCAGATGGTCCACCTGATCACTGTGGTTCAATTGAACCACGTGTGAAATATCCCTATAAAATGTAAAGCAGACGGCTCTCAGCTCTCCTCTTTGTGAGAATATTCAGAAGTTTCACTTTGTTAATAGCGTAAGAAAGCCACACATCACATCATCACAACATGACATCATGTTGTCAAAGTGTGGCTTTATCAGCGTAAACACATTTACTTCTGCTTGAGTCCCCGCAGAGAAACACAGCCGATCACTTTTCTCTTTCATTTTGAAGGTCTGTTGTGTCAAAGATTAAGAATATGTCTCATTTTCATCAACAGTCCTTTAGATTGATGGTGATTGGAGTTCTATAAAAACTGAATATTTCACAAACCTCTACTCTCCTATTTATTATAACTGCATGAGGACAGACAGCGTGATGATGACAGAATTCTTTTCATTAATGCATTGTGGTTTGTGGACGTGTTTAATGCTCATATGTGTCATTCTGAAGGAGATGTTTCTCATCTTCTCAACTCAATTATAGCGAGAGAAACAGTGGAGATGAATTTCAGTGTCATGCAGAGATGTGTAATAAAATCAGACTCTGATCTGAAAATTAATTCTTCTTTGACTTCTTCTTAGGTCAATACTTTTACTTTTTTTAAGGTTACTTCAAGTAAACAAGTGTTTTCTGTCGTGAATCTGAATGAATGATGTGTCAAAGGTATAATTGTGTTTTCATATACACGTATGAATCTCTCTCTCTCTCTTCTCTCTCTCTCTCTCTCTCTCTCTCTCTCTCTCTCTCTCTCTCTCTCTCTCTCTCTCTCTCTCTCTCTCTCTCTCTCTCTCTCTCTCTCTCTCTCTCTCTCTCTCTCTCATCTTCTCTCTCTCTCTCTCTCTCTCCTCTCTCTCTCTCTCTCTCTCTCTCTCTCTCTCTCTCACTGCAAATGACTCACACTTATGATCTTGACATATTGAGAAAAATCTGTCTGCAGGCCTTAATCTTACAACCCCATATTTGCCTGCGGAAGAACGTATGGTCAGAGATATTAGATAAGTAAATAAAAGGCTGAAGATTCCCGCAGAAGCCCTGCAGACTCAAATCAGGGTCATTTTGTCTGGTAATGGCGTCTCTCTCTCTCTCTCTAGAGAATCCTTCAGTTTTGTCTGTAAAAACAGCCTCTCAAACACACACTCTCTTTTGCTCTCTTATCTCTATCTCATCCTATATTGACATGATGTTTTTTGTCATTCTCTCTTTCATATGTGTCACTTTTCTGTTTCTCTGTTCATCTGCATCAGTAAAGCTTATTCAACATCATTATTCATTAATATTCACGATGAGAGCTCATTAGTACAACGATTGACTTGTAAATGAAGTTTTAATCTTAAATAAAAGAGGAGTCTGATCATGCTGTGCTGTCAATCATTTTTTAAAGATCTGTTATTCATCCAGGCTAAGACGCTTTAACAATTCTGAGACGAAGATGAAACTCTATTGAGAAAGACAATTTATTTTATTTATGTGAAACCCAATTAAGTCGTAATTTCTGTTTTAAAGCTTTAACAAAGCGAAATGGAAGCCTCCCCCTATTCTCTCCAGAAGCTGTTTAAATAGTCTCCTGTGTACAATAAAAGCTCAGAGATCTCACAATGAACTAAAATATCTCACAACATATCTTCCAGGAGAGAAAATCATCAAGTATTTATCAGAAAAACTAATAAAAAGAGCAAATGAGTGTTAAAACAATGATGAAGTTCATCTCAGTTCACACAACACCAGAGAAACTTTACATTGTTATAATAATCCAGATGTTACTCTGAGCGTCTGGAGGACATGTCAAGATTTTACAAGCCTCTATGAAATTTTCATTATATATGACTTTACACAGACACACAGGACACACGCACACACGCACGCACGCACACACGCACACACACGCACACACACACACAGAGACGCACCACACGCACACATGCACGCACGCACGCACACAGACACACACACGCACACAGAGACGCACACACGCACACACACGCACACACACACCACAGAGACGCACACACGCACACATGCACGGACACAGACACACACACGCACGCACGCACGCACACAGACACACACGCACGCACACAGACACAAGCACGCACGCACACAGACACACGCACGCACACAGACACACACACGCACGCACACAGACACACGCACGCACGCACAAAGACACAAGCACGCACACAGACACACACACACACGCACGCACGCACGCACGCACACAGACACACACACACGTACGCACAAAGACACCACGCACGCACGCACACAGACACACGCACGCACGCACGCACACAGACACACACACGCACGCACATAGACACACGCACGCACACAGACACACGCACGCACACCAGACACACTCACACACACGCACGCACGCACACAGACACACACACACCGCACGCACACAGACACACGCACGCACACAGACACACACACGCACGCACGCATGCACA
>NC_136777.1:221523-244471 GCF_947034865.1 Barbatula barbatula | reverse complement strand
ACACACACACAGACACATGCACACACAGACACACGCACACACAGACACACGCACACACAGACACACGCACACACAGACACACACACACAGACAGACACACGCACATACACGCACACACACAACCACACACAGACAGACACACACACACAGACAGACACACACACACAGACAGACGCACACACACACACATGTATGTTTTATTATCTCCGTGGGGACAGTCCAAAGGTGTAATGAGTTGTTTAGTGTACAAACTGTATATTTGATCCCCTAAACCTAAAGATAAAACACTTTTTGCATTTCAGAAAGATTATCGTTCTGTACTATTAATAAGCTTTTCTGCCCGTGAGGACCTCAATTATGGTGACCACACACACAGAGAGAAGCTTTTCTGTCATCTGTTATTGGCTTGTTTTTCTTCTCCTCATTGGACTCTTGGAACATCACATCTCTGCACTTCTATATCCGCCGATAAGATGAAAGTGGAGAGGACCCAGGGGTCTTACTGTAATTGGGAATGGATATGGCATGTGTACAGACAGTCAAATCAATATTCAGAGGAGGATAGCACTATAATCCCATCACACACACACACACACAAAAACTTGATTCTTTTTCTACACTGTCATCTCATCTTAATAGAAGGTTAAAAGGGAAAAAGGGCTTTTCCACACACAGAGGGAAAAGCACTTGGCACACAGGAGACGCTCCATTATTTCATTAGGTGTGTTTGCAGTGAGATGTGAAAGCATTCTGCCGTGTCTGCTGATGGGTTCGTCATTCATCTCAGTGCATGTGTGAGTCAAGAACACACAACGCACACTCTTCTTCATCACTACTGACAGCTCAGAGGAACCAAACCAAACTGTACTGTAAACACACACAGCATTACATTCAAGATTCATCTGAAGCATGTGTCCTCCCTGAGAAACAAACCAATCACCACCATCATTTCTCCTAGACATCAATGACATCAATGAGAAGAGACTTCTGCTCGAAGAGTAAATCATTTGTGATCTTTAAGGTCCTCTTTAGGATTATGGAGTGTCCGACAACAAGTTTACGTACAAACACACTTTCGTTTCCTAATAATGGGCATTTCTTATGACCTCACTTCTTGACTGACTGATTCGTTTGGTGATTCATCTGTCTATCCCGTCCTTTCTGTCAGCCAACTCTGATCTGACACCACCTGACCTGGCTATTCCGCCGCACCTCGGTAGCAATGAATTCATGAAATATTTTACAGAGAAAATCGAAAACATTCGTGACAAAATTGTAAAAACTCAACCTCCAAATCTGTCCTATGAATTAGCACAAACCATCGCTCCAAAACAAAGGCTCCAGCATTTTTCACCTATAAAACAGGAAGATTTAATTCAATTTATTGCAACTTCTAAACCAACAACTTGCTTACTAGACCCCATACCAACTAAATTATTAAAAGAGCTACTACCTGTTGCAATTGAGCCCATTTATAACATTATCAACTCGTCAATTAATCTAGGCCATGTCCCAGGACCCTTTAAGATGGCCGTCATTAAGCCTCTAATCAAGAAACCAAACTTTGATCCAAATGAACTTGGAAACTATAGACCGATTTTAAATCTCCCATACCTGTCTAAAATACTAGAAAAAGTAGTGTGGACTCAGCTGTGCTCTTTCTTACAAAATAACAACATGCACTAAAAATTTCAGTCAGGCTTTAGATGCATCATAGCACTGAAACTGCGCTCGTTAAAATTACAAACGACCTGCTTATAGCATCAGATAAAGGTCACATCTCACTCCTGGTCCTGCTTGACCTTAGTGCTGCGTTTGATACCGTAGACCATAACATACTTCTAGATCGCTTACACAATTATACCGGTATTGAGGGACAGGCACTACAGTGGTTTAGATCTTACTTGTCAGACAGACATCAATTTGTCCATTTAAATGGGGAATCATCAAATCTAACGCAAGTAAATTATGGATTACCTCAGGGATCGGTTCTGGGACCCGTGCTGTTCTCCATATACATGCTTCCCCTCGGAAACATTATTAAAAAACATGGAATTAGCTTCCATTGCTATGCAGATGATACTCAGCTATATATCTCATCAAGACCAGATGATTCCTCCCAGCTATTGAAGATATACAACATTGGATGACCTGTAATTTCTTTCTTTTAAATTCTAATAAAACAGAAATATTACTTATCGGACCAAAGACACGCAAACCGAATATTTCTGAATATAAACTGCAAGTTGAAGGATGTACTGTTACTCCAACAAATACAGTAAAAGATCTAGACGTTATATTAGACAGCAACCTGTCATTTCGAAATCACATCTCAAATGTCACAAAAACAGCCTTTTTCCACCTAAGAAATGTTGGCAAATTACGAAATATTCTGTGTGTTGCTGACGCGGAGAAGCTTATTCATGCATTTATGACCTCAAGACTTGACTACTGTAATGCTCTACTTAGTGTTTGTCCTGCATCATCAATAAACAAACTACAGTTAGTTCAGAACACAGCTGCCAGAGTTCTAACCAGGTCCAGAAAATACCATCACATAACCCCAATGTTATCAACCCTTCACTGGCTACACATTAAGTATCGTATTGACTTTAAAGTTCTTTTAATCACTTATAAAGCCTTAAATGGTTTAGCCCCTACCTACCTAACAGAGCTTCTATCACACTACAACCCATCACGCTCTCTAAGATCTCAAAACTCGTTTGATAACACCTAGAATAACTAAATCCACCAAAGGGGGTCGAGCTTTCTCATACGTAGCACCTAAACTCTGGAATAACCTTCCTGATACTATTCCAGGATCAGACACACTCGTCCAATTTAAATCTAGATTAAAGACACATCTTTACAGACAAACATTCACTTAAAGCAAAATATGCTTAATAAACCACCAGGAGATGCTGACATCAGATATTATTTACTAGAATAATTTGATTTATTATATAAAACACCATGTAGTGTGTTTTACCCTTTCTTGGGTTTTTCGTTTTTCGTGCTTTGGAACAATGCAAATTGTGAAAAGCGATATATAAATAAAATTGAATTGAATTGATTGGTCAGATGGTCTAGTCTGCTGTGATTGGTCTACACGTGCAGTGTCACAAATGGAATGTAGGCGGGCGTTACACAGAGTGACGTTAATCTGACCCAGAACCGAAATGAGAATGACAGACGACTCTTTAAACTGAGCAGACTGCTCACATTCACGCACAGCAACATTACACACGGCATGAAATGTCATTTTAAGGACATTGTATTAGTTACTCTTTAAGTCTCAGATATTTCTCCTGAGAAAAAGAGTCTGAAATGTCTCATGTCATGTGAGTTTGAGAAGAGACGTCAATAATGTGTCAAACGCTCAGATTCGTCTCGTCTGCAATCAAATGTCATTATAGTGAAGATCTCAATATGAACTCCAGAGGATTTCACCTCCACCATCTACATTCATTTTACTCTCCATGTGTTAATACATAAATAAAACACAACAGAGAACTCCATCAGATCTTGTGCGCTGTATGAAATCTCTGAGCAATAATAAAATGTTCCTCTGTATATATTTAATCAAGTAAAAATCAAACTGAAATTCTGTATCCCGTCCACATGACGAAGATGAAATCAACAGCAGATTCACACAGATATATAAGAAGTGTTTGTTTCCAAAAGGAGATCAGAACTCAGTTTTATATTAAGTGATCATGTGTTTATTGTGTTAGTTAACTGTAAAGTTTTTTGAGTTGTTATGATTTAGATCAAATCAAACCAACTGCAGTTTGATTGATATTAAGTGGACTGCACAATAAAAACATGATTTTTGAGTTCTCTCATTTTGGAACCAAACTCTTCACATATACACACGTCTTATCAGGAAAAATCTTTATCTTACACGAGTCATTTTCTTGGTGTGTTCCTCCTCTGGTTCTGTTGAGTGTCGTTCCTCTCGTGGAGATTCTTCTCTCTCTCTCTGTTTAATTGAATGTTATCTTCTCCACTGAGTTATTTCTGTTCCGGCCGTTTGCTGTGATACAGCTGGCCTGTAATTTGCCGCTTGAATCGAGCTGACGGAGGCGGACGAAGTTTCTCTGCGGTCTTAATAACCGTCCTCAGCAGCTTTTCATGTCATGAGACAATTAGCTCCTCCAGACTCCAACAGAAAGAAGAAAAACCCTCACAACCTTTTCTCAGCACCTGATATCTCAGTATTTGTTAACTTCAGTGAGATTAAACTGTGTTATTAACTTCTTCTTAAAGGTTCCTCGTCTCGCTGTATTTATCAGGGAACTTAAGAGACGCTAATGTCTCAAGCTTTGCTCGGATCAGGACGTCTTTTTAGATTAATAATCGTTTATTCCATAAATAACTTGAAACTTCTTGAAGAGATTAAACGAATAAACTTTTATACAGACTGAAGAATTTACTGTTAATTAACCACAGCAGCTCATATTCAGGTCAAATAAATTCAATTCAAGGTGATTTCTTTAGCACTTTTCATCATTATAAATCTTATTATTTTTGCATTGTGTTGAATGTCTGTACTTGAAGCTTCCAACACCAAAGAAATTTCCTTGTGTGTGCAAGAACACTTGGCAATAAAGCTCTTCTGATTCTGCATTGGTGCAAAAAGCACCTTGAGTACTGAATCAAAAACACTAATGTAAACAAGACAACATTTTTAGCTTGTGGATTAATACTTTATACATAATATATATGACATAATAGGTCTCAGACATTGTGTAGTGGGCGCAGGAGATGACATGCGCCGCGCGTGATGATGCATGTTTATATATGGCTATGAACATAAAGGAGCTATCTTTCATGATTCTGCCTTCTCTTGTCTTGATTTTCTGGTCTAGGGGCAGAGTCATGACAGACCCATGTGTTTTATGTAGAGAGAAACATATTATTGTCAATCAGGACATAATATGCGTTCTCTCCAGTCTCGTCATTTGGCCCCGCCCCTCTCGTTCCTAGTATAGCTTTCCTCCTGTGTCTCATTACCCACCTGCCCATTGTTATCTCCTTTGTTAGTCTCCCTATATAATGATATAATGCCCTCTTGTCTATTGTCTTGTGCTTGTTTGTTTTGCATTCATGTGTCTGTATCTCGTGCCTGTGATTGCATCATATCTTTGAGACATTCCAAGAGCCTGAGTTGAAGTGAGTTTTAGTTATTGGTTAGTCTGTTGTTGTTGGTTTTTTATCATTACAGTTTGGGTTCCTCGCCACAGGGCCGTGTTGGCTTGCTGACCGGGAGACTGTTGATATTATTTACTAGAATGATCTTTCTTGTTCAATAAACACCATGCATGTGTTTGATCCCCTCTGTGTTTTTAATTTTCTTATTTTCCCCTGTAAAGCTGCTCTAGAACAATGCCCATTGTAAAAGACACTACATAAGATTGAATGAAATAATAAACAATAAATGGCATTAGTGCAAGTCTTCCAAATTATGTATTTTAGCGATACTATCTGAATAAGTGTCTGATAGATTTTATATAAATGTCAATAAAACTAGTTACCTTTACAAAGCTTGTATTTAAAATTGAAATCTTCTGTTTTTCTTCATCAATTTGCATCAGAAAAGAAAACCAACAACAGAGGATTTTCAAACAGCTGGTGAGGTTATTTTCTTCATTATGTTATGTTATGTTGGGATGTGATGAATAAGGTTTTTCACGTCAGATTTGCAGCGAATACTTTGCAGCACATGTCCATTGAATTCACAACACCATCTCTATAAGAGCACACACGTGCAGCAGATTTTGAATAATTCATGCTTTATGTTTTTGATGAATGGTGCATCACAGCAGATGTTGTTCCTCTGGTCACAGTCAAGGTTCTGAGCCGGACCGGCAGCAGAATGCCAAACAGGGCTCATGGGAAGATGTGAAGATGCTGAGTGTGAGCATGTTTAATTCCTCCGCTGTTTCAGGCGTCCAGCGAGCCACCGCATTAATTACCTTCAATAAGAGGACAGACCGCCGCCTGTAAACATCAAATGCTTGTAATAAAAGAGATGCGTGCATGGAACTGGCTTGAAGGCTTTTCACAAGAGCTCATTTCCGGCAGGTTAAAGCTGTCGTTTGTCATTTACAGCACGGCCTTATCACAGAAAAGAGAGTTTAACACGTGTAGATGGACAGAAATCAAGTGTTGGAGAGAGACGTGTGTGTAGGATGATTCTCTAACAACTCCTCCTCATTGGCTTTAATTGACCTTGTTTGAAATATGCCGCAGAAAGAGAATCCACATCATCTATAAAAAGATACAGGATTATATTTAACAGCATTTATAAAGTGTATTTTGAACCCAGTCTACTTTCACAAGACATGTCATGAGATTACATCCGTCCGAATCCTGACTTTAGACGTTACTGAATAATAAGTTCCTGGCACAGTAGAATAATTCCGGCACGTCATCAGGATGAAAACACGCAACACACACGAGCTTTATGTTCAGTGATTCTCCTGATATACAGTAAGACTGAACTGTGAGTCTTCAGATACAGACCATTGATTTTCCTATAAAGTTTATTGAGCTGTATGAGAGAAGACAGCTGGAGTGTTTAATGAAAGAAGACAAATTCATTCATATATAAAGTTTATAACTATTCACCATCTGTTGTGATCAATGCAGATGTTCTTCCGTTTCACACAGAGAATGATTTCATCCGTCAGAGCAGTAGTGTAGTCCCGAGGATCACTGCCCCCCTCACTAACATGTGTGGCCCCCCTCTGATATTTGACTGTTTAAGATAAAAACAAGGAATTGATGATTTGTTACTCTGGTTGATTGACTCATCAGTGCTCACCGCTGTCTTCAGATTTATTGGTTTAATTATGTCACGTGTTGTGTGCAGCATCTTTAGCACCAAGAGTTGAATTTAGAATTTATAATTTATCTGTCTGGTGCAGAATATTCTAGTTATTTTTTTATAAATTACAAAAAGTTGAAGAAAATGAAGAGACATCTTCAGATGACGGTTACACTGCATATGAATTGTTGTAGTGTCGAACAAATGTCAACTCTCGAACACTCTGGTAGCTTAGACTGGTAGCTGTCACCCTGATCCTCACGACCCCCCCTCGCCCTATTTTGACTTTGTCTCTTACCGCTTCAGAGGTTTGTGTAATTCGCCCGTAAGAGCCCTGCGAAGTGGTAATAAAGGTCATTGAAGTGCACGAAGCGTGACTACTACGCAAATCTCATGATTGTGCTTAAATAACCCTTCAAGTTAACTTCAGCCCATTTCCAGTGTTCAGGGAGCAGAGAGCAGTGAACACTGTGTAGGGATCGTGCCAATCGGCACACAGTTTATTCATGAAGCGCTCTTTAATGAGCTGGTGATTTAAATCAGGTGTGTTAAACAAGAGAGAGATGCAGCGCTGGGGGTTTAGGAACGGCTAGGTCGGCTATGACGGTAAAATGTGCTGTTTACTATGATTTCAGTAATAGATAGAAGCCTAATGAAAGGGCTATAAAGAATACATCATGGCCCCCTCCTTTACACACTGGCCCCTCAGAAATACAATTCTGTGTAAGAGTAATAATAATAATCTTCTGTTGTGACCGTGTGAGATTCTGCATCCCCGTCCCGTCCTGTTTGATATTCTCAAACCCAGGTTGTGTAATGGAGAGAGATGATGTGATCTATCAGAGCTTCCATCTGTGTTTTGCGTGTGCGTTTTAGGACACATTTACATGAAGAAGTCTGGAGCACAGACACAGTATTACTTTGGGGCTTTTTAACGACGCCAGACAGAAATTCGATTAAGATTAATTCGAGCCGAGCAAGCAATTTTGGGGGAGGTTAGAAGCAATTTCTCCGCACATCATTGGTCGCACAATGCCTGTAATACTGTGAAGGCAGGAGCTTGAGGATTACAGACGCCTCATCTACCGGTTCCATCTGCAGACGTCCATTATACTGAAGAAAGGTCCATTACCCTGCCAAACTCCAGCTCAACTCCTGCACCGGCCACAATTAAACACCACTGAGAATGAAATGAGCCTTCTGCTCTCCACCGCCCCCAAACTTCAGAGAACAAATATCATAAAGAGAGATTAAAAAGCTCAGAATAACACAACACCTGCATGACCTCATCATCGTCATACAGCATTCATCGTAAATCTCTTTCTTCACTTCAATAGAACTTTTCTTTACTCAGTTTTATCAGTTCACAAACTACTACAAATATTTCTTTAACATCTTACTGTCTGGTGAAGAACAAGAGCTTCAGCCCCTATACCAGGGGTCGGCAACAGGCGGACCACGGGCCAAATCTGGCCCGCCAGCAGTAACATCTGTCCCGCGCCAGCAGCATTACTTTGATTATTTTGCTGGCAGCTGGTTCTGAAACAGATCCGTCACAATCACGTCTTTAGTGCACGTTTTTGCAGCAATGTTTTATTTTGAAATGAATTGAGTGCTTTTAATTTGAAAAGTTCTGAAAGATATTCTAAGGAGTCTGTCAATCTGATGACACACTTCTAAAATATCCGTCATGAAATATGGGGTGCCACCGTGAATCATTGAAACGTTTGCTCATAACGCAGGGCCTCAGCACCAACAGTGAACTATAACAAACCAAATTCAGCTTCCCTTTTATTCTGAAGGTGCCATGTTTCATCTCGTAGTGCCGTCTAATATTATATTCTTTGCAAACAGCGACAACTTCATTGCAGATAAGACACAGCGGCTTTGCATTAACAAAACTAGACAGGATGAATGCATAGTTGTCTTTCCGTTCCTCTTTGTATGCCCTATTTCACTGTCAACTTTTATCTTTATTCTCTTTGATTGTGCCATTTTCTCTCATCATCTAGCAAGCTTAAATGTTAACATCTGCACAAGATGTAATGGCGTACCCCCAGCAGGCAAACAAATGCAGTTTAGTGTCAAAACTAAGTTACGTTAAAAAATGATGCAACTATTATGTAATTACATATATTTGGATTTTTCATCAATTCATTTCTTAAATTATCCTTTGACTATGTTCTGGCCCGCCATCTAACAGCAAATTCGTTTTTTTGGCCCAATGACAACTTACTTGCCGACCCCTGCCCTATACCCTCATCTAGTGCACTACTGGAGAGAGAAACACATTCAATCCCATGATGCACTGCAATAAAGAACAGACAATTCCAACCTTCATGTGGATGATAATAGTGAAGTAATGTCAGTAAAGTGATGATTTCTTATTTTTGGACGCACAGACATTCTGAATCCACACACACTCGATTCACTCTAAATTAAGGCCAATGAATGAAAGCATGGTTTGGAGCGTCAGCGTCAGTTAGTACTTAGCATGCCAGTGCAGCTCTCTCTCACACACACACACACACACACACACCCGTATCTCTCTCTCTCTCTTTGCGCTATCAGGAGGTTTTCAGAAAGGTCATTCTCTTAGCCCCAGAGATACATCGTCTTTGCTTAATACAGATCACCTGCCTTCAGTGGGTAATTTATCACGGCGAGGCCGCTGGAAAGATATGAGCAATGATACACGTGAAGCCCGCGCTCCTGCCACAGACGGACGGCATGATGATGCTGTTTAAAGGATGATCTTCAGTTTAATCTGCTTCCTTCCATCAGACCCCCGCATGAATCAAAGACCCCTCTCACACAGCACGAGACGGGACGGCTGGATGTTGACCGCTGTCATGCTGGACGTCATCTGTCTGTGTCCCGCTGACATGGAGAGTAAATGTTTGTCTGTGTTCTGTGTTTACACTGTTTACCCGGCCTATGAAGAGTAATCTTTCCATCTCTCTCTGGTGTCGTATATAACCGCTGGCGATGTGCCGAATCCTATTACACTAAATGAGGAGCAATCCATCTCATCACGATCCGTTTTTTGAGCAAACGTTGTATGTGCTAATCACATCTGAGACACAAAAATCACTCAGAAATAAAGAATCTGTCATCATTTACTCTCTTTGTTAGATGTTCTGAACCCGTCGGATCTGTGGAACACTAGATGTTCAATGTGATCAGTGTTTATGTTCACAACACACATCATCTACTGGAGATGATACGGTCTGTTGTTCAATTTCAATACTCTTCACTTGTGTCTTGTGTGTCGGGTGTTTTTCCAAACCTCCTACAATTATGTAATCACATACATTTAAGAAAAGAATCAGTTTTTATCATGAAATAAATCTTGACTTGAAAATATGTGATTTCCGTCATTATTTCCACAGCAGATTTATATCAGTATTGTCTTAATATCATTTTGTGTAACACTGATATATTTCATAACTATCTCACGTCCACAACTGACCAACAAACATCCAAATTCAGCGCTGTGACCTCTGGAGAAGAAGCTCCACATCAGCACATCCCAATGAAAGCAATTAAAAGAGTCCCAGCGACTAAAGAGCTTGTGTGAAAGAAGAGGAGGTGTAAAGTTCTGCTCCAGTGACCCGTGACCCAGAACTACAGCTCCAACACTTCAGAGAATTAAACACACAAAGACCAGACAACCGCAGACAGTGAGCAAAGACCAGACCTTTTCAAACGCTTCTCAGCGGGGACGCTCGTACCATCATTTTTCATTTTACTCCAGCAGCGGTCATGCTCTCGTCCGTCCTCATGCTCTGATCAATACATGTGTCTGTGAACGCCCGCGATACTCTCATTTCATCTGCCCGTGAGAAATAACACGACTGTGACATGCTAAAGGTAATGTTATTCACACTGAGCCCAGACTCTATTATTAAAGGACCTACTTTAACATCTGCTTATTCTTCTTTACAGAATCATCACACACACACATGAGAAAACACACAAACACGCACGCACATACAAACACATGCACACAAACACACAATGGGGACACAGATATAATCATCATAAAAAATGATTTTTATACTGTACAAACTGTACGAGTCCCATGAGTTGGTGTGTATTGAAGTTTAGGACGTCTATAAAAAGAAGGCCCCACACAAGAACACACACACACAAAAACAGACGCATACACACACACAGCAGTTCTCAATGTGAATACTTTCATGAACAAATATGACACTTTTCTAAGAAAAACTGTGATAAATGTAAAGTGAAAAATTGATAAGATACTTTAAGGATCTGTAGCGATCAAAAAAAACGATGAAAGAGGAATAAAGAAGCTATTGTGTGTGTTCTTTAGTCTTCAGATGGTGATGTTATACAGCGCTGTACTTGAGTTCTCTACTTTATATACAAGTAAAGTGGGAGTGTTGAGTTGTTGTGGGTCACACACACACACACAGCAGCGGCAGGACAGATGGTGTGTGTGTGTTTCTGTGACACTGACTGTTATTCACATGCACAGCAGTGAAGTTTGTGTTGTGTGCGGTCAGGACTCATGAAAGCAAATGTCTCTATTAGATTATCACCTCAGCACCCACACAACAGCTTGTCTCTACCTCTCTCTCGGCGTGTGGGGGGGGTGAATTGTTCTGTTATCACAGCATCAGTCGCATGAGACCCGGTCTTCAGTCCTGTGGACCATTTTAATGCTCAGAATGAGAATAAGGGGGTTTATGAGAGCATATTAAAGCCCCTGTCGCGTTTACCCCCACGCCAGCCAGAGATGAGCCATTCGCCGGACTAGTTGTGTTGACAGTATCAATACGCGCAACCCTCAAGCTGGCATATCAGCGGACGGCTGGCAGAATAAAGGGAAATGATGCATGGCTCTGCCTCCGGTCCAAACACAAGCGCTGGTGTCGGCCGTTTGCTCGTGACACTCATAATACAGCTGATGATGAGAAATGCTGAGAGAGGAATCGTGTTTATTGAATAAACACGCTTCTCTCTGTACTGTGGTAGATGTCCACTAGAGGCGATAATGCTGATGACGCGGGGCGCTTCAGCAGTTTCTAAAGACTCTTCCACAGAAGAAGCATTTCCACATGAAAACAATGGTTTACCACAACATTGTGTATTTACATTTGATAGTTTAATATTTCTCATCGCAACGAAAGCAAAAGATTAAAAACAGATTAAAAAAGGATTCTACAAATCTATTCTCAGACCCTAAAATTTAATACAAATCTATTATAAATTTGCCTTGAGAATACAGAAAATCTGCTTTTCAATCCTTTACGGTAAAAGTGAAACATGTGAATGACGCACACACACATTTTCTTCTTTTATTTGGATCCACAAGACAAAAACAGAATCCAAACGTTGGGAGGTCAGTTTGCAAGATGACAGGTACTCATGGTTAACTCTTTCACAACTGCTTGTTTTCAGAACATTTTTCAATCAAAGACAGACAAAACATCTTCCTTTCCATATCTGCATAGAGACTGAACACAATTTTGTGAGTTTTCTTCTTTCTTTTTTTGCAATCCACTCATCTACAGTCCTTTGATCACATGACATAAGCTTCCAAACACTGAGGTCATTAACCAATGATAGTCAAGTTGATGGATAGCTTCAACAATGGCTGATATTTCAGTAGTTTGGAAAGAGAACACGTCTCCAAATACAGATCACAATAACATCCAACCTCAGAGTTCAGAGCCTCATGTCTTTAAAATAGTGTCGGTCAACTGTGTTGTGATGTGACCAGTTCAGTTTAACAGCAGTATGTTGGTCAATCTGACTGTTTTTAATGTATTGTTTCCAATCCTTTAGGATCAAATCAACCCACCGATGGTGTCCGGCCTCATACAGTCCTGTGTAACAGCATCATCCCTTTATGATGAGCAACTGTTGATTTTGATGTGACGGGCAGTAGGTGGTGTTCTTCGATGGAAGCATGTTGACAGATTGCGAGCTCTCACAGTAGTGAAACACGTGACCTGCAGACATCGCATCTGATTGGTCAGACACTTGAATACTTTAGCATGTTCTGTAGTAAAACTGTACTAATGACTACATTTTTATAAATACACTTTGCAAGGTTCAGGAACTCTACAGTATCTAAGATGTTTACTATAGGAAACACTGAAGTATAGTACAGTTTTTTCATGCGAGTATGCTGATAGTGTGATACTGAATGATTCACTATACAAACTGCAACATACTTCCAAAAATACTCTGGTACAGGTCCAAAAACATGACAGTGTTATAGTACATGTGCAGTACAGTGTTACCATAGTAACAGTCAGCATAGTTTGCCTGTGCTGGTGACATCAGAAGAGAGTTGAGAGGTTTTATTCATCATCTGACAGTCTGGCTGCCGTCTGCTGCTTTCACACATTCATATTTACAGCTCAAGCTTTCATTTTTGCTTTTTGAAAGTCTTTTGAGGTCTGTCCCTCATCGTGGGAATCAACCATATGACCTCGTGCTTTTATTCATGAGAATGAAGACGGCTCTGGAATGATGAGAGGTCACGAGGACACACATTCATACAGTATGATGTCAATTCACACATCCTTCTAAAGTGGAATGGATAAACAGTTCTGGTGTGTGTGTGTGCGTCTCTGTGCTTTACTGTAACTATGATTTCTGATATATAACTAAAACTTCCAGTGATGTGTGTATTTGTGTGCGTTATATACTGAGCTCACTGTACTGAACAACAATAATGCATCAAACAGTCAGTGTGTATGAAAACATGAACAGAATGACGCTATGAGCTATGAACTCACAATTGTGATTAAAAAGTCAGAACTGTGAGACAAAAATTACTTTTAGAAACTGTAAATGTGCTTTTTATAGCTTTTGTAGATTGTCAGAGAATTTTGGTTATCTAAAAAGTGCGTTGCTGCTTTTGATCCCTCATGTCATTCACAGAAATCTATATAATCTCATGTGACTCGTAGTTTTAACCTTACAATCTAATCTAAGTCAAAGTGTTAATAGGGCTTGAAAGTATTAAAATGAGAGTTAATGTAGCGACAGAGGTGAACATGACACACAGTCAAGATGTTCATCATTTCATGAGACTCATATAAGAGAGAGAGTGTGTGTGAGAGAGAGAGTGAGAGAGAGAGAGAGAGACAGAGAGACAGAGAGACAGAGAGAGAGACAGAGAGAGACAGACAGAGAGAGAGAGACAGACAGAGAGAGAGACAGAGAGAGAGAGAGAGAGAGAGAGAGAGAGAGAGAGAGAGACAGAGAGAGAGAGACAGAGAGACAGAGAGAGAGACAGAGAGACAGAGAGAGAGAGACAGACAGAGAGAGAGACAGAGAGAGAGAGACAGAGAGAGAGAGAGAGACAGAGAGAGAGAGACAGACAGACAGAGAGAGAGAGAGAGGCAGAGAGAGAGAGACAGAGAGAGAGAGAGAGAGAGAGGCAGAGAGAGAGAGACAGACAGAGAGAGAGAGACAGACAGAGAGAGAGAGACAGACAGAGAGAGAGAGACAGAGAGAGAGAGAGAGAGAGAGAGAGAGAGAGAGAGAGAGAGAGAGACAGAGAGAGAGAGAGAGAGGAGAGAGAGAGATGAGAGAGAGAGAGAGAGAGAGAGAGAGAGAGAGAGACACACAGAGAGAGAGACAGAGAGAGAGAGAGAGAGAGAGAGAGGGAGAGAGAGAGACAGAGAGAGAGAGACAGAGAGAGAGAGGACATACACATCTTGAGCTCCTGCAACAAAGTTACAAACAACTGGATTAACTCAAGATTCCCTTGGATATTTCTACAAGGAGACATACACAAGACTACAGTTATAGGAATAACTTAACCTTGGACTAAAACTCATTTTAAACAAAAACTCCTGAAATTTAACAAAAACTCCTGAGAGAGAGAGAGACAGCAGAGAGAGACGACATACACATCTGAGCTCCTGCAACAAATTCACATTATTACTGGATCAACTCAAGGTTCCTTGGATATTTCTACAGGAGACATACACAAGACTACAGTTATAGAAATAACTTAACCTTGGACTAAACCTCCTTTTAACAAAAACTCCTGAAATTACTCCCTGAAAAGGACACCAAGAAGAGCATCTCACCAAAGAATCCATCAATACAAATAAGCCAAAATCAGACAAAAAAGGTCAAGGAATATCTGTTGCCAGGGACCCGAAGACAACAGTGTTACTGAAGATACCAAACCTGCTTTACTGCATTATCAACGCCTTAAACGGGTGATTTGGAAGGTGAGAAAGCGACTGGACCTAAACAAAAGGAGATCCCCAACCAACACCCACACAGGTGCAAATGGCCCATATGACTATGGCTGCCCAACTCCAATGCGTTAAGGCCATTCCCTACTCTACCCAAAGGAGATTTCAAATGACACAGCACGGAAAGTCTTCAAAAACAAGAAACTTATAGAAAACCAGAGACCTTATTTGCGGACCTTCATAAAGATGGCAGCACCAGCAATTTGATCTTCTACACCAGCCGACCTCATACATGGCACAAAGCCATCATCTCGGAATTCCCAAATGCCGAAAGAAAAGGCATCTGTGGGGGGTTTCCAGCTAAAAATAAAAAATGAGGATGACATAACAACTATCAACGCTAACATATACAAAACAACGGGGATAGTGGTTGTGAAAAGCCTCCAAGGACTATTCGAAGAAAAACTTCCAGAGGATCAAGGAAAGGTCTCATCTAGAACCCAACAATGAGCAACCCACCACTCCAGAAGAACCAGATACAACCCCAGCTTCAGACAAGCAGCTGGAGAAGAAAGACCCCCCCAACACAGAACAAACTAACGACACCCATTCACACTGCTACTGTATGGATATGAGAGAGAGATTCACAGCCCTGGAGGGGGAGCTGGTACAGCTCAGAGAAATAAACTCTTTCTCTGCAAACAACACAAAGTAAAGAACAAACCAGCAACACCCCCACAGCCAAACAAAAAGAAAAAGACAACACCAAGAAAGAACCTGTATTTACTGCAGGCCAATGTCAAAAGAGCTGCAGGAAGAGAGGGAGAGACTAAATGTTCAGCTGGCATCACTGGAATCCCAGCTCTCACAGCAGACAGAGAGTCACTGGGCACAGTTAACTGCTCTAAGGGAGGAGATAGGTGAAATGAAGAAAGTAAAAGATACCTTCTCCAAAGACCTCAACTCCACCAAGGACCACTACAACAGGTCACCACTCAAACTGACCACAGCCCTCAAAACCCAGTGGAACAACCCAGCCAAAACCTTCTTCCCCCACCAAGCCCCATACCCAGCACACAACCAACCGAAGAATCAGGCAACGCCCCAACACCCATAGGTGACACACCAAAACCAGACGTTGTCCTTCTAATAGACTCAAATGGGAAGTTTATAGATGAAAAGAAGCTCTTCCCTAAACACAGGGTGTCCAAACTCTGGTGCCCAAATACTCACAGCGCCCTAAAGCTGCTAAACAAGGAAAAACTAGGATCACCGAAACACATAATAATCCACACTGGCACAAACGACCTGAGAGCACAACAGGAAATGAGTGGCCACATCACTACAGAGAGTGATCGAGAAAGCCACATCCACCTTCCCAAATGCTCAAATTACAGTGTCCACACTGCTGCCACGGAAAGACTTCCACTTAGACACAATTCAACGAATAAATGCATCCCTCTCAAGAACCTGCGCACTAAAAACTCAAGTGCACCTGGCCACATCACCCTACCCTGGACCCTCACATGCCTTTATGACCATGTGCACCTGTACAGAGCAACTGTCCCTGTCTTTGCAAAAGAGACTAAAAGATGTTACTCTAAACCGCAGCACCAACACCACAACTTCAAACAACAGAGCAAGACAGCATCCACCTAGAACAGGGATGAACCACACAGTACCTACAAACACCCAAAGACCACAACCACCCACCTACCATCGCAACAGTCAACAGATGAGAACATCATCCCTGCTGCCTACACCCATCACCCAGCACACGCAGCAGACCCCGGGCAGCCTCAGCTATGCCCAGACAGTGAGCAGAAACCCCACACCAACATCCGCACAAGCTCCGACAGCCGAGCTGAAAGACATCCACCAGATGCTGAACCTGATCTGTTCACACCTACTGTCTTAAGACAAAACCCGCTAATTTAAATAACACCTTATGGATAACAAAGCATTTACTATATCATGTTGGAATATTCAAGGCCTGAGGTCATCTGCTTTTGGTCTAAAAAGCAAAAACATAGACTTTACCTCAGAAACCAAAAACTCAGACATTATCATCCTACAGGAGACATGGAACAGAGGAGACAGACCCACGGGTCGACCTACAAACTACAGAGAATTCATCCTTCCGTCCACCAAACTACCGGGAGTCACACAAGGCAGAGACTCAGGCGGAATGCTGATCTGGCATAAGTCCGATCTCGCCCACTCAATAAAAACTATTAAAACGGGCCTGTTCTATACATGGTTGGAAATAAACAAGTCCCTTACTTCTACAGAGAAAAATATCTTCCTGTGTGCAACCTACATCCCGCCTGCAGAGTCACCGTACTTCATCGAAGACAGCTTCACAACCCTAGAAGGAGAAATCAACTACTTCCAGTCACAGGGCAATGTTCTGATCTGCGGTGACCTGAATGCCAGGACCGGTGAAGAATCAGACACACTTCACTCCCAGGGAGACAAACACATTCCAGGAGCAGACGTCTTTCCTCCACCTACCCAAACAAAAAGACTCAACTATGACAAAACTACAAACAAAAACGGATTACAACTTCTCCATCTGTGTCGTACACTGGGTCTGTACATAGTCAATGGCAGACTGCGAGGAGACTCATATGGTAGGTATACTTATAGTTCCAAGATGGGTAACAGTTCAGTAGACTACTTCATCACCGATCTAAATCCAAATTCTCTCAGAGCGTTTACAGTTAGCACACTAACCCCCTTATCAGACCACAGTAAAATTACTCTTTACCTAAACAGATCTAAACCTAACACTGAGGCACCAAATCAAACTCAACTCCATAGCCTTAAACACGCATACAGATGGAAACAAAATAGTGAAGATATATACCAAAGCGTAATATGTGAACCAAAAATTCAAAACCTACTTAATAAATTCCTAGATACGCCATTTCCACACAATAACGAAGGCGTAAACTTAGCAGTAGACAGAATTAACAAAATATTTACAATATCTGCAACACTAGCCAACCTAAAATCAACAAATACGAAAACAAAAAAGAGACCTGCCAATGAGAAATGGTTCGACAATGAGTGTAAAAACCTTAGAAAAGAAGTACGAAGTCTGTCAAATCAGAAACACAGAGATGCAGATAATGTAAACACACGCCAACTCTACCATGAAAAACTTAAAGAATATAAAGACACCCTAAGGACAAAAAAGAAACAAGATATACAAAATCAGCTAAGAGCAATTGAACAATCTCTAGAAACTAACCGCTTCTGGGAACATTGGAACGCACTTAATAAATCTCACCATGAAGAACTACCCATTCAGAACAGAGATGTATGGATAAACCACTTCTCTAACCTCTTTAGTAATATAACCAACAACCACGAACAAACTACCCTGGAAGACAAAATAAGCACCTTAGAATCAACTATTAAAGATTACCAAAACCCTTTAGATTACCAAATTACACTAGAGGAACTATGCGATAATATATGCAAACTTAAATCCAGAAAAGCAAGCGGAATTGATGGCATTCTTAATGAGATGATTAAAAACACGGACCAAAAATTCAAACTTGCCATCCTCAAACTGTTAAACACCATCCTTAATACAGGTATATTCCCCAGCATCTGGAACCGAGGTCTTATCACCCCAATCCATAAAAGCGGAGACAAATTCGACCCAAATAACTACCGCGGAATATGCGTAAACAGCAACTTAGGTAAACTCTTCTGTAACATCCTAAACAGCCGACTCACCAACTTTCTAAATGACAGAAACATTCTGAGAAAATGCCAAATCGGTTTCCAACCAAAATACCGCACATCAGATCATATTTATACCCTTCATACTCTAATCGACCAAGAAATTAACCAAAATAAAGGAAAACTCTTCTCATGCTTTGTTGACTTTAAAAAAGCTTTTGACTCAATCTGGCATGAGGGGCTTTTCTTTCAGCTTATTCAATGCGGCATTGGAGGAAAAACCTACGACATCATCAAATCAATGTACACGGATAACAAATTTGCAGTTAAAATAGGCAACAAGCACACAGACTTCCTCTCCCAGAGTCGTGGAGTAAGACAGGGCTGTAGTCTGAGTCCTACTCTATTTAACATCTACATTAATGAATTAGCTCGGGCTTTAGAACAGTCACCAGCACCCGGTCCCATCCTACTAGACACTGAAGTGAAATGCCTTCTGTTTGCAGATGATCTGGTGCTGCTGTCACCCACAAAAGAGGGTCTACAGCAACATCTAGACATCCTGCACACTTTCTGTCAAACATGGGCGCTATCAGTGAACCTTAAAAAGACCAAAGTTATGATATTCCAGAAAAGGCATAGTCGACAAAACCAACATCACAACTTTAAACTCAACAACGTGCCTTTAGAGCAAACCCAAAACTACACATATCTCGGTATAAACATCAGTAACACCGGAAACTTAAACAAGGCAGTGAACGACCTGAGAGACAAGGCACGAAGAGCTTTTTACGCTATCAAAAGGAATATAAAAATCGACATCCCAGCTGGAATTTGGCTTAAAATAATCCAATCCGTTATAGAACCAATAGCACTTTATGGATGTGAGGTTTGGGGTCCCCTCACCAACCAAGAGTTCACCAAATGGGACAAACACCCAACTGAGACTCTGCAAACAGAAATGTGTAAAAACATTCTACGGGTACAACGCAAAACCCCAAACAACGCCTGCAGAGCAGAATTAGGACTATATCCTCTAATAATTAAAATACAAAAAAGAGCGATTAAATTCTATAACCACCTTAAGAACAGCGATACAGAATCACTCCATCACAAAGCCTTACGTCATCAGGAGCTGAACCCAGAGAAAAGTTGTCTCATCCAACTGATCTCAGAACTAACTCTAAAACCCCAAACGTGTCCAACTGAACCCCAAACTCCAGCCAGAATTAACCAAATGATAAAAACACAAAAAGAAAAATATCTCAAACACTGGACAGAAGCAACAGCTCAGCAAAGTAAACTTGAATGCTATCGGTCATTAAACAGAGAATATAAAGCGGCAGAATACCTCAAAAGCGTATCAGACCCTAAACTAAGAAAAGTGTTGACCATGTACAGACTCAGTGAACACAAGCTCACTGTGGAGACGGGCCGACACAGACAGACATGGACTCCAAGAGAAGAGCGACTGTGTCCACACTGCACACAGAGACAAGTGGAAACAGAGCTGCACTTCTTAACCTCGTGTCCAAACTATACGGACATCAGAGAAACATTCTTCCCCCAGTTCACAAACTTCCACAAAGACTTCAACCAGTTTCAACAACAGGACAAGATCTCATACATACTGGGAGAAAAGCCCATCAGCTCAAACCTGGCGGCGAGATACGTCAAGTCCTGTCACGACAGAAGAGCAACAACCAGCACAACACACACAACACAACACAACACAACACAACACACACAACACTGACACAACACACACAACACTGACACAACACACACAACACTGACACAACACACACAAACTGACACTTATGACAGGATCCTGTCACTTTCACTAAGAACTTTTGTCAATACTTCGCACTTTTATGTCTGTATTGATGTGTACATATTGTTTCTTATATAGGATACTCTTATTTTATTTTATACAGAATGTTTATATTTAATCTTCCTGCTTTGGCAATGTAAAACACTTTTTTATCATGCCAATAAAGCTTTTTTGAATCTTGAATCTTGAATCTTGAGAGAGAGAGAGAGAGAGAGACAGAGAGAGAGAGACAGACAGACAGAGAGAGAGAGACAGACAGAGAGAGAGAGACAGAGAGAGAGAGAGAGAGAGAGAGAGAGAGAGAGAGAGAGAGAGAGAGAGAGAGACAGACAGAGAGAGAGAGACAGACAGAGAGAGAGAGACAGACAGAGAGAGACAGAGAGAGAGAGAGAGAGAGACAGACAGAGAGAGAGAGACAGACAGAGAGAGAGAGACAGACAGAGAGAGACAGAGAGACAGAGAGAGAGAGACAGACAGAGAGAGAGAGACAGACAGAGAGAGAGAGACAGACAGAGAGAGACAGAGAGACTCTGGGGTCGAGTCCTGGAAATTACCGAGATCTTTAAATAGGATGTGTGCTTAGATCTGCACTGTGATGATCCTCACCACATCATTCACACCACAGCTCACGGGACACACACACAAGTAAGCGTAGATGCGCACACACACACGCACACACACAGACGCACGCACACACACAGATGCACGTGTACATACGCACGCAGACACACACAGAAAAACACATGCGAGCAGACACAAATGCATGCACACACACTTATGCACACAGACAACCGCGCACGCACACAGTAAGTCAAACTGAGTTATATGTCATATATTATATGTTATATTTTTTTGGCAATTGATACAGCTGTATCTGTCTTTTATAAATGTGATCGAACTAAATACTCTTCTAAGATATGAAGTATGCAACACTACTGTATAGGTCCTCAGGATTATCATGAGATTGGCAAAACTGTGTGTGTTTCCTCATCTTTAACATTCTGCGGCTTTATTTCTGTCATCTCATAAGAGAAATGAAGTTTAAGTTCTGCCAGGAAGACTCTAATGCTGCATGTCACTCATTACCTTTAGTTCAAGCCGATCATCATCCAACACTTGGATTATATAAGATCTGTACTTACTCATCGTGTGCCTTCACAGATACTGATGCCAACAGTCACCCCCCTCCTCCCCAACTCCACCAGGTTGGTCCCTGTCCATACATCCCGGGGGGTTAGGCTCTGCCCCTGCCTCTGTCTCAGGCAGGAAGTGTCAGAATCTACGACCCTGTGGATTTGAGCTACAGACAGGGCCTACGCCAAAGAACTTTATCATATTATCATCTGCTTTCATTAGCTGGTCAGCTGGTAAATCTTGCCTCCCGAGTCTTTCTGGCAGAGACTGTAATATTATAGACACATACAGCACACGAGCACTAAACTGTATAGATATGTGATGATTTCATATGTTTGTCAACAACACACACTACAAGAGTTTCAACAGTTCAGTTCTGTTTATTCATGTTATCTCAGATGCATCCACAGAATAAAACAAGTGAGAATTTACAGTCAAACGATGATCATCATCACTAAATAAACTTCTTCAGACCGAGTCACCATATCAGGGTGTTTTATTATAATGCTTCCTATAAAAGCCTCAGTAAGAGCGTCATACAGCGTGTGAAGTGTTTGGAAGATCATTACAGTCATAGAACTTTATAACCCTATACTTCTGTATATAAACCCAATGAGAAGACGTTTGTGATTCATTGACTGGACTGTGGTGTGTAATCTTCTGTCGGCGAGTCTTTATCATCTGATCATGTGTGTCACTAACCAGTGGTTTAAGCGTTTCTCTGTGAAGGCTCGATAAACTCCAAACCCAAAAGACTGAAGATGTCTTCTTCCGTTTCAGCAGACAGGAAGGTTTTCTGTCGAGACAAACAGTCATTCATAAAGAAGAATCAGAATCAACGTCGAGTCTCAGAAACGTCATAATCCACTTCAGATTTACAACTAAATATACAATAAATAAACTGGAGTGAGAAAAAACAGAGTCATTCAGAGAGTTTGTGATGGAGAAAATGTCTCTATATGACAGCTGAAAATATGAAGGTTTGGTGTTTCATTGGCGAAGCAAATTATTACGTGTTGAAGAAACACAAACTTGTTTCCTTTTAAACGGCAATGAGACAAAAATCTCTCTTCTTTCATCTGTTCAATGAATCAATGTAAATGTAGAGAAATGATGTGTTTATTCTTCACAGAAGATGACTAGATGATGCTCCGGTCACATGCACTGAGACTTCAGCAGAGAATCTGAGCCGTGTTCAGCATGAACAAACCCTCCTGACCTTGCCATAGAGGAGACAGAGTCATTACAGCTGTC
>NC_136777.1:86600-221323 GCF_947034865.1 Barbatula barbatula | reverse complement strand
GACAATGGAGTGGGGTAAAAAACGGATATCCTGTATCACATCTACTTTAGAATTGATTTATGTCTCTTGTACACACACACACGTTGTTTTTCTTTCCCTCTGATTATATTATACAGTCAGAAATCAAATCATGTGGGCATTGAGAACACCATTAGCTGGAATGAATGTTGGGATATGACTGTAATCACACACACACACAGTAAGTATCAAACCTGTGTGAGTTTCTTTCGTCTGCAGAACACAACTGAAGGTATATTCAGTAATGTTGCTACAGAACAGTTGACTTCTATAGTGCAGGTGATTAACAACAATCTTTAAATGAAAAGTGATCAGTCGGCAGAAGACTGCAGTAGTGCATAAATCTACTCTTTATCCTCTTTAACTGTTGCCTGTTGTTAGTTAAGATGATTTCAGCTTGTTTATGTCATCTTGACTGAGTGCTGAGCTGTTGTGTTGAGTATTGTGTTACTGAAGTCACATTAAGATGGCGTTAACTGCTCGGCTAGAAATGATAGTATTGCAAATGGAGAAGTCATGTTCAGATCTATTGTGTTCGCGCTAATCTCAACACAAACTTAATGGCTGCCTCTGTGGTGGCCCTTTCTCTTCCCTTGTATTCTGACATCATGTGTTTCCAGTTTATTCCTGTACTCCGCCGCAGACAGTGTTCTCACCCAAGACAAGCTCACTCTCACACACCTCCTCTTCTACACCTCTGTCTCTCTCTGTGGGTCTCTGGGACTGCCAGTCAGCTGTGAACAAGACGGACTTCATTCACATTCTAGGTCTTACTGAGACATGGATCCGTCCTGAGGACTCACACCTGCTGCTCTCTCCACTAACATCTCCTTCTCTCACTGAACTTATTAATGAACATAATAAACATGAACATTTTTCATCACATTAACTTAAGAACTACTGTTACTCTACATCAATAATTAATCCAATTGAGTTTTTAAATAAGGAGAAACATTTGAGAGCAACCGTGTAATTAAAAGTAAAAGTCTCCTGAGCTACGAAAGAGAAATCAATGAGCCATAACATCCTCTCTGCACTTTGATTCTCTAATGTTAAAGGGATCACTCGCGCGTAAACTGACAATTCTGTCATCATTTATCCACGCTGTATATCTGTATATCATCATGTCAAACCTGTGTGAGTTTCTTTCTTCATCAGAACACAACAGAAGATATTTTAAAGAATGTAAATAATCAAATAACACTGAACTCCATTGACTTCCGTTGTATGAACACAAAAACCACTGAGACATTTCTCAACATATCTTCTGTCGTGTTCCACATGAGACTCACATACAGGTGTGTGATTTTTGACTGAAGTGTTAACCAGCGTCTCACGTGACTTAAACACCTGCTGGTTAGATTTCAGAGTTTGATGTGATGTGGGTGATAAATATAACAGAAGCACATGTCATCATTTAACTGCTGTATGATCTCTCTCTCTCTCTCTCTCTACTGGTGTTGTGTGAGATGTTTGTTTTCTTTCTTCGATAATACCGGGGGGATATAATGTGGGACATTGTATTATCAGTCTCACACTGATATCAAATCCAGGCTGGCTTATAAAATGTCAGTTTTCTGCTCATCGTGATGTGTTTCCTGCAGTTGGCGTGCTGAAGCTCAAGCTGTATTTCTGGGAAAGCTGCCATCCCTCAGCTGGGTACAGCACGCTACGCTACGACAAACTGCTGCCTGCTGTTATGCCCAACTACCCCAAACAACTCCCAGCGGTGCCCTCCACCTGCACAAACTGGCACGGGAACGGCCCTGGACCGCTTCTCTTCAATCACAATCCCATCACACAACGTTTCATGTTGTTTCTGCGTTTGTGAAGTTGTTCGCTCTCATCTTTTCTTTAAACGAATGACTGTTCATTCACGATGCTTTCTCTTGAACTTTCTGTCTGTAAATCAAACACTCACAGAAATATAACTTATTATACACTGAAAAATATTTCTTGTTGCTTTCCAGCTCACAGGCTTCTATAAACATGAATTTGAACAAGCATTGCATGTTTTATGTTGAACAGACGCTGAGAGACATTCTGAGCTGCATGAAGTGTTTATTTTCTAAAACATGATAGACGTGAAAGCCTTCAGGTGATGTGGCGTGACATACCTGAGACTGTCATCTACACGGAATCCTTTGGATCTGGCCAGGCTGGAGAGAAAAGTCCTCCTGCTCTTTCCCATCCTCCTCTCCACCAGGTACAGGGTCACATCTCTGAACTTCACCTCTTCATGACCTTGAGATCCTGAGGTCACTTCAGGTCGGCGTCGCTTTCGACTCTCAAACATCTCTGATGCCTGTAAATCTGCCGGTGTCACTGTTCTCCGCTCGTGTCTGGCAGCTGATAACATAGATGGTGGTGATGATGATGATGATGTGTCTTGTTTTTCTTTGAAAGAGAGAACTGGCAGTTGGTGTGCTGGTGTTTGTTCATGGTTTGGCAAAGAGCTGCTGTACGAGTCTTACAACAGGTGTTTTTGAGCTGACACTTCCAGAACTAGAGAAAACAGAACAACATCATCTACAGCATGTGAGAACATCATTAGTAGCTACTGTATAAAGACAGCATGTGTGAATATGTCCTGGAGAACAATGGCAGAGCAGTAATGTACCATTGATTTAAAGCAGCTTTACATAAACAACAAACACAAAAGAGGAAAACAATTAAATAATGTGGCTGCTTATTCTTCTGCTTTATGTTAAATCTGATAAAATAACATTTCGATCAAGTTATCTGATATTGACCAAAACAGCTTGTAAAATATTCCATTCAAATATTCTCTCACCTTCACGTCTGTGGAAGCTCATCGTTGAACATCTATAAAGCGACAGTTTTATCCCAACTTCTGTAACATGAAATTTCTGTCTTTGACGTTGGGACAAGCGTCTGTGGAATGAAAACAAACAAAGACTGTGTTGTGTTTACAGTGTTTTAAGATCATAAATAGTGTTTCGTACAATATTCTGCAGTGTTTTTTCATGCCATGTAAACAGTCTGTCGTGTACTTCATAAGCGACATCACAATATCACTAAATCAGACTGCACTGGAAGCTCACACAATCCATGTTTTTATTTCACATTTGATCTTATATCATTGTCATTGAATATTATATTCAAGAAATGAATGTTTTCTCTCTTCATATATGTATGTGCATGTTGTTCTTCACAATGAAGTCATGTGATTTGTGTTGGTGTATTTGATGTGTTTATAACACTGATCTCAGTTCAGCAGGGACATCACGTGGATTTTATGATATTATATTCTGAGCAGCAGATTTGATATGTGTAGTTCAGCACACAGTTGTGTTTCTAGTCCTTCGCCATCTGGCCGACACGAGTGAGATAATGAGCCTCCCGCTATAAAGAAACCCTTCATTAGCTGCTGAATGGACGCAAACTACCATATGTGAAGATCAACTGGTCAATGAAGGCCCTTCACATCTCTACACGCACGCACACACACACACACATGCACACACACACACATGCACACACACACGCACACACACACACACACACACAGTGTGTTGTTTGTGTGAGTGTGCTTTGTTGGTTTATTTAGTTTAATATTATCTCTGTGATACACCGCTCATGTTACATCAGCTCATGTTTAAAGAGAAGCTCCATCTGCTACAAACACGGATGACACTCTGTGCACTTTCTGTTCGAAGTGACTAGATTTCAAATGTGGGATTTTCATTTTTGGAATATGCTGCACAAACTGTGTGAGTTTTACATGATGAAATGCTTCATGTATTGCCTTTAATGTGCTTTAATGTCTGTCTGTTGTGGACTTGTTGTTATTACTTCATTATTTCTGTTCATAGTTTGAAATTGTTAAAATACTTAGAAACTACAGTTCAAATTAAAGTGGCGTAATAGTTTGCTATTGCTCATTAACATGAATGTGAATCCATCATCATGAACAAAGTGAAAGAATATATCACAGCAGTTTGGGGTTGTGCTGTTTAGGCCGAGACTGATGATCATTTGCTTGTTGTTTTGGATCTGACAGGTCAACATTACAGAGATCCAACAGTTTTGTTCGCTTTGTCTTTGAATATCCTGATTTCCTTTTCCCTTACATATTGTTCACCTTTATCTACAGATGTGTACTGTAAAGTATATTATTGTTAAGAGTAGTTACACTGTTAATCCTGTTTGGTACATTGTTGGCCGTAATCTAAAGCCTTCCCTGCGTATTTCTCTTTACTATAATCATTCTTTTCCTTTAAACAGATTGATTTCTAGACGACTCACAGGAATGATTTCTTTAACTGGACCAGAAGACAATTAATGGTGTGTGTGTGTGTGTGTGTGCGTGCATGCGTGCGTGCGTGCGTGTGTGTGTGTGTGTGCGTGCGTGCGTGTGTCGGGGGTTAACTGGTGTCACGCTGTAGACTTTGTAAAGTTGTCAAAAAAAGTCACTTCCTCTCAATTCTTCATCTAAGTACGGTTTTGGATCTGGTCCAGAAAGAAAACATGCTGTGAAAAATGAGCACTTAGGGTACAGTAGAGAATCAGTTTCATATTATTAGTTCAACCATTAATTGTAGTTAAAAACTTCCAGTGAAGTAAATTCAACAAGACGCATTTTTTTCGTGTCTAAATCACATTTATTAAGATATTCAGTGAAATAATGCAGTAGTCAATGTTACATCAAAATGCCTTATTTTTAATGTTGGTTTGAACGGTCGGTTATTGAACTTTTATTACTTGACAATGAATATGTAAATTAGTTCAGACAGGTTTTTTAATTCACGATTCATATTTGTATTTGTGAATCATAATTTCAATACTGTATTCCCCCGACTTCCTTTTTCAACAGGAAATACATCATCACAGTAATGTGCACAAGGACATGGATGACAGGAATCTCTTTAGCTGAAGTTTCAGATGTGTGGCGTGGACACGGGGTCAGGCCTGATCTTCAGCTTGTGCTTTTGATATTTTAATCGTCAGATGTCTTTGACTATTTTCAGTTTTGGATGGAGTATAGATGAAGGACTCCGGGGTTCTCGCTTATGGGAACTCTGCCGGCTTTATTAATATGCAGCAATATGACCGGCACGTCCCGGAGAAGCTCAGCATCAATAATTCACTCTGCCAAGAATCTGCCCGGGACAAATGTTCCATATTTGATTCCCTGTCAAAAAGCTGAACTGTGTTTTTAGGCAGATACAGGTGATGTTTCTTGTTTTAAGGGTGTAAAAGAGAAGTTAGTTGGCATTTGTGTCCTTTAATCTCTCTCTGATGACACTGTGACTGCCTCAATAAATGAACACCTTCATGGTTTTTGGAAGTTAAGTGAAATGTAATGTAATGTGGAGACAAACTGTTGAAAGGAAATAAAGAATATGATAAATGTTAAGTTGAAAACTAAACCTGTTAGACATAAAATAACAACACAATAAATATGGTGCCATTACTTCTCAAAGTGATTCTGACCTGGAATTATTACCATAAAACAGACAAATAACAATAAATTACTTAGACATTAAAAACACTTCAAGCATCTGTATAGCAACACTCTTCTGTTCACATTTAAACAAGAAAACACCCAAATAAACACAAACACAACCTGAAGCTCATCTGTATAAATGATGTTAGTCATGAGAAGAAAGCTCTTGTGATGTCATATTCACTATAAGAACATGAACACGTTTAAATGATGATGTACATGATTTATATTTTAAACAACAGCTGAACAGACTCTCGTGTAAGAGAGACGGGTGACAATAATGATCATCAGCAACACCTGCACGTGACGATCACATATAATAATAAAGATGACGTATTACAGGAAAGCAGATACACAACACACTTTACCCTTCTGTCGTGTCGCGTACCACCATCAAACTGACATCAGGGGTCAGCTGTGGCCTTGTGCTCAGAAGGTTCTAATCTCAGTGCCAGCAGGTCATGACTGAAGGGCCCTTGAGTAAGACACCTTACCCCTGATTGCTCTGCAGTAATGTGACACTGTAAATAAAGTCTCTTTGGATAAAAGCGTCTGCCAAATGAATAAATGTCAATGACTGCCACTGATGACGAAACAGCACCTCCCCTGTGACGTAATGCAGTTACACATGTCGTTCTGACAGAATAAACGACTTGACGGAAAAGCCTGATTTCGGTTTCCTAACATACATATAAACTAAAAGCGTCACTTACCCCCGGTGCGCAGAAAAACATCTGATTTTACTTCATGATGCCCTCCGTCGGTTGAGAAAACAAACATGGCGGCTCGAGCATGTCGCTGATTCCCGCCGTCCAGTCATTTATAAACATCGGTGAAATAAACACGATATTAAAGCAAGATCGCGATCAAATAATGACAAGCGCCTTCAGGTTTGTGTTTTATGTCATACACTGTACATGTTATTTTGTTTAAATGTTTATCTGAATGTCAAATGTTAATATATAAGGCAATAAGGTTTGAAGAGAGTTTTTCCTTCTTTTCTCTTAAACTATATTCAAATGTTCATTTTAATTCAGCTTCTGATCACGTGTGTAGTCGAAATATCTGATCTCATTGGCTGGATCGTGTAGGCCCTACAGCTTCTTTTCGATGATTGGTCAGCTCACATGTCAGTCAATGGTGCAAGTGTCAGTGGGCGGTTCTTGTCGTGAGGGAAAGCAGAGCCACACGGTGTCAGTATCCCTCAGATGAAGCTTTATTCACTCTTATCTAATATTCACTCTTATCTAATATTCACTCTTATCTAATATTCACTCTTATCTACTAGAAGCTTTATTCACTCTTATCTAATATTCACTCTTATCTAATATTCACTCTTATCTAATATTCACTCTTATCTACTAGAAGCTTTATTCGCTCTTATCTAATATTCACTCTTATCTAATATTCACTCTTATCTACTAGAAGCTTTATTCACTCTTATCTAATAGAAGCTTTATTCACTCTTATCTACTAGAAGCTTTATTCGCTCTTATCTAATATTCACTCTTATCTACTAGAAGCTTTATTTACTCTTATCTAATATTCACTCTTATCTTATATTCACTCTTATCTAATATTCACTCTTATCTACTAGAAGCTTTATTCGCTCTTATCTAATATTCACTCTTATCTACTAGAAGCTTTATTCACTCTTATCTAATATTCACTCTTATCTACTAGAAGCTTTATTCACTCTTATCTAATATTCACTCTTATCTAATATTCACTCTTATCTAATATTCTAAGAGTATTCTAATACTCTTATCTAATATTCACTCTTATCTACTAGAAGCTTTATTCACTCTTATCTAATATTCACTCTTATCTACTAGAAGCTTTATTCACTCTTATCTAATATTCACTCTTATCTAATATTCACTCTTATCTAATATTCACTCTTATCTAATATTCACTCTTATCTACTAGAAGCTTTATTCGCTCTTATCTAATATTCACTCTTATCTAATATTCACTCTTATCTACTAGAAGCTTTATTCACTCTTATCTAATAGAAGCTTTATTCACTCTTATCTACTAGAAGCTTTATTCGCTCTTATCTAATATTCACTCTTATCTAATATTCACTCTTATCTACTAGAAGCTTTATTTACTCTTATCTAATATTCACTCTTATCTACTAGAAGCTTTATTCACTCTTATCTAATAGAAGCTTTATTCACTCTTATCTACTAGAAGCTTTATTCGCTCTTATCTAATATTCACTCTTATCTAATATTCACTCTTATCTACTAGAAGCTTTATTTACTCTTATCTAATATTCACTCTTATCTTATATTCACTCTTATCTAATATTCACTCTTATCTACTAGAAGCTTTATTCGCTCTTATCTAATATTCACTCTTATCTACTAGAAGCTTTATTCACTCTTATCTAATATTCACTCTTATCTAATATTCACTCTTATCTAATATTCACTCTTATCTAATATTCTAAGAGTATTCTAATACTCTTATCTAATATTCACTCTTATCTACTAGAAGCTTTATTCGCTCTTATCTAATATTCACTCTTATCTACTAGAAGCTTTATTCACTCTTATCTAATATTCACTCTTATCTACTAGAAGCTTTATTCACTCTTATCTAATATTCACTCTTATCTAATATTCACTCTTATCTACTAGAAGCTTTATTCACTCTTATCTAATAGAAGCTTTATTCACTCTTATCTACTAGAAGCTTTATTCGCTCTTATCTAATATTCACTCTTATCTAATAGAAGCTTTATTCACTCTTATCTACTAGAAGCTTTATTCACTCTTATCTACTAGAAGCTTTATTCACTCTTATCTAATAGAAGCTTTATTCACTCTTATCTAATAGAAGCTTTATTCACTCTTATCTACTAGAAGCTTTATTCACTCTTATCTACTAGAAGCTTTATTCACTCTTATCTAATAGAAGCTTTATTCACTCTTATCTACTAGAAGCTTTATTCACTCTTATCTACTAGAAGCTTTATTCACTCTTATCTACTAGAAGCTTTATTCACTCTTATCTACTAGAAGCTTTATTCACTCTTATCTACTAGAAGCTTTATTCACTCTTATCTACTAGAAGCTTTATTTACTCTTATCTAATAGAAGCTTTATTCACTCTTATCTAATAGAAGCTTTATTCATATAATATTTATTAATATATTATATATATAATATTAATATACAATTCTCATCATTTGCGCAGCCTAATTTATTGATAAAAACACTTTCTGGTTTGCATCTTGAGACAAAACAATGGCAGATATATTTTAAGATGTTATTTTCAGTTTAGAAAGCTCAAACACAGTCTTAAGCCAAATATATTTAGCTGCAGAGATGATGTTTATTCATCTGAATAGAGCACAATGAGAGATAATCAAGGGGTGGAATGCTGTAATTTGTCATTTATAGGCAGAAGATTAGAAATCCCCTCCTGATGCTTTAGTCATCGATGAAGTTTCACAGCAACTTTTATCTTCATGTTCCATTTCTGTGTGTACATACACTTCAGCGTTCATAAAGATGATGTTCATCCACACGACCTGTGATGTCACAACTGTGCTTCTAAAGACAACATACACAGCTGTATACATGATGATGATTGACAGCAATGACATCCGTGTGTTCTGACAACCAGAGAGAATTTCATAACATCCATCCAAAGATGATTTCTCTCTATCTGATATACAGTCACACACACCTTAGCTGGTGTCGTAAGCGTGGTCTTTTGAAGGAAATGAAGACCGTTATTAAAAGCATTCCAGTTGAAAACCACATGCTTTGGGTGGACTAAAACTCTGTGTATTACTCATTGCCTTCTGAGAAACTCGGTCCTCAAATAGTCTCCTGTAAATAGTTAATAAACAGACACACTGACTGACCTCTGAGATGTCATTGAAATGCTTGATGTGAGCAGCACCTTAATCAAAAGTGAATATACTGTCCTGGGGTTAAAGCTGAACCTCTGCTTTAAAGTGTCCACGCGGAAGACAGAACTTGAATCCTCTTTAAAAGAACCAAACCCATTGAAGTGGACCAAAGGAAACATGGTCCCTTGTGTTTGACTCATATCAGTGACTTAATATCCGCTGCTTCGCACGACCCTCAGTTTCCGCTTGTAGAAACTACAGCAACACGCAAAGGCAGAAGTGCTTATACAGCATCTGGGGCGCGAGTAAAGGAAACCCAAACAAGCGTAAATGTAGTTTACTTTTTAAACGACGACTGTATGACTGTGTAACATTGCGCTCCTAAATAAATTTAGGTCCATTCGCGGGCTAACGCAGCATTACATTCCACATTTCTAGCGAGCGAATTCATTACAATGACATAAAGAAAAATGTATTCATTACCTCGTCCGTGAACATGATGGGCGATCTCCATACGCCTCTGGATGGTGAAAACCACATGTCCCATAATTCCACTCTCCTACATAACATCATTTAGCTTAACCTTTTGTTGTTGTCTCAAAGTGCACCATCTAGCGGTACAAATCTACATATTGTGGCTTTAAGTGCCCGTGCAACAATGTTTCATCCATAAACGAGCTAGTCAACTTGTCAAAAATCCATTGGACATTTCGCAAGGCGAAAGAAAGAGCCTTCCCACGTGTCAACCCAACAACCCACTTACCATCAAGATTGGCTGCGCTGTGTCAAGATAGTGAGAGAAGTTGAGGTGTGTTTGTTTGTTAACTGCATTGTGGGATTTGGAGATGGTTTAAAACTGATAGATGGACAATCACTCCTTCCAAATCAGCCAGGAACCTCAAAGTCATATTTGATGAACAGCTGTCCTTCAATGATCACATTGTGAAAAAAACGGGATCATGCCGATATGCCTTATTCAACATTAGAAAGATTAGACCCTATCTCACTGAGCATGCTGCATTAACTGCTTATTAACTGCATTAACTCATCTTCTGGACTGCAACCTATTAACTGCATTAACTCATATACTGCACCGTAACTTTAATAACTGCAACTTCAACAACTGCATTAACTCACCTATTGCACTGCAACTTTAATAATTTATGCATACCTAAGTCACTTGCACTATTTTAGTCTAAATTATTATCTGTTCTTATCCACCTGTACATTAATGTTCATAGTATATAGCCATCTGTATATATTGTTCATAGTATATACCTACTGTCATATTTTCATAGAACATTCCTACTGCAAAATATTTTTATAGTCCATACCCACTGTATTATATTCTCACTATTGTATTCTGTATTTATTCTAACTGTATATCCTGCACTTGCTAACTGCACTTCTGGTTAGACCTAAACTACATTTCATTACACTGTACTTGTATATGTGTAATGACAATAAAGTTGAATCTAATCTAATCTAAAATGCGGCACAACTCCTTGTCCAGGTCCTGGTCATCTCAAGGTTGGACTACTGCAATTCTCTCATTGCTGGTCTTCATGCAAAGGCTATCAAACCACTTCAGCTGGTTCAAAACGCAGCAGCTGCCTCATCTTCCAACAGCCCAAAAGGCCTCATGTGACACCCCTTTTCATCTCTCTCCACTGGCTACCGGTTGAAGCCCGGATCAGATTCAAGTCACTGATGCTTGCATACAGACTATCACTGGATCTGCACCGGCATACTTTCACACCCTACTACACTCCTACACCCCATCAAGAACCCTGCATTCAGCAAACCAGCATCGTCTTGAATTATTGCTCTTTTATGACATATCGCTTAATGCTCCCTGAACTCTTTGTAAGTCGCTTTGGATAAAAGCGTCTGCTAAATGACTCATTGTAATGTAAATGGAGATGGAGCGGTAAGTGAAATGTCTGTGTTTGGTTGGCAATGGGTGCGCACATGCTTTAGTTTAGTTCCTTTATATGCGTGTTATGTTTGGCCCAAATTTCACAAGGCAATCTAAATAAGACACTTGTGGCTTTGCATTAAATAATCTGTCACATCAGCTCTGCCTAAAAGAGAGAGAGAGAGAAAGAGGGTGTCAGTGAACATTACTGAAAGCAAGAGGAACTTGTCGTGCTGCATGAATCTTACATCATACTGAAAGGATAGTATCTTTTCTGTGTGTCAGTGGGGAGTTTGACCAGCATGAGTTTACCAAGCAGAGATCAATGTGAGACGTGGAGCCCGGGGCAGGTGGCGGCTTACCTGAGTCAGGTGAGTCACTTTATAATCAACACAAGTGCTTTTCACAATCAAATCTGTCATGTGTCCTGTTCATAACTTGAATGTAGTTTCTTGCAATAAGTTCACGTGTTTGTGTAAGATATGAATATCACATGACATAAATGGTGTCCACAGAACAACATGAGAGACTGCGCAGACACCGTGAAGAGATTTAGGATTGATGGCCGTTGCTTTCTGGTAGGCTCTCATTTTTATTTTAGGCTTCTTGTTTTCTTGTTTAAATTCATGTTTAACTCAAAAACTATTGAGCGTTTGCTGTTTTTCATTGATATCCTTACCAACAGAATCATGATTTATTCACATCTGAGTTAAAAATCACTTTAAACTCTGTACATGTGAGGAAGTGAGAAACACACATTTGACTTCCTTAAACTTTTACTAATGACTGATGTGTGTATGAGACCGCACGCTGGGACTTCCGTACTCAATATAAAAATGAGTTAATGAGTCAGAAGAGTTTGTTCAATGAATTTAATTCAGTGCATATGTCTCTTCTCAACAACTTCAATAACCACAAAACAGAACTGAAAAATGACTCTGCTCCGAATTCAGACGACCCTCACAAAGCGTGCTGGCAGATACAAATCCAACACACAGTTAAATTGGACAATTCTGTAAAATGTACAAGACACTTTATTTTTGTATAAATGGATCGTTGAGCAGGTTTAAGATGTATTGAAAGTGACATGAAGGAGTTTTTTCTTCAGTTTTACATCATCTATAATGTGATTTACTTATATCAGATTTAAAACCTGACCTTCTGAGAGGGCACTTTCATGTTTAGAAAACACATAAAAGCCCAATGAACTTTGTTTTATTACTTACAAAACAAAATATTTTGTTCATTTTAACCTTGGAAATCTTACCTGAACTTTGTATGAGACTCACGTTGTGTCACAGCATTCTGATGTCCGGCACACAGGAGAATTTATATAAAGTCTGCAGTACATTTCATTTCAGTTCCCTCTTTTAGTCACAAACACGATCAAAACACAACCTGAAGTTTATCTGTATAAATGAGTCGGAGAGGACATGTTAAACTCTACGGTGACCCGGAGGGGACATGCTCGTTTTACTTAGTTTTGTGGTGGACACAAGATACTAATTCATGGGAACGTCATAATGAAGAGGCCAAGATTCTGATGCAAGATGAGCCCGTTTGAACTTGAAGACAGAGAAGGCTGGTACGCTGATTGTGTAATTAAAGTCTAGAATAATGACAGACAGTTTCACATTTAATTCGCATCTATGTGAAATCCTGCGCCGGAATTGGAGGCTTGAGCTCATTCTAAAATGCACAAACAAATCATAATTAATAATAACGATTACAATATCAAGGGTAACTATGTAAAAAATATGCGTTGGACATAATCCAGCAGCCTTGCCAATCACAGGATAAAATAAAAACGACTAGTTCCATGCTATATCTTGTATAGTGTCATTACCTCAACAAGCTGATCTCGTGGCCATAACATAATATCACGTTCCTTAATATGTTGTGGCCCAATTATGTTATGACATTCCCACAAATTCACGTATTATCACGTTCCCACGAGGTGATATCTCTTGGCCTCGACAAAACTAAGTGAAACGAGCATGTCCCCTCCCGGTCACCGTAAAACTCTCAGAAGTGCAGGTTTTGATTTCAGATGTTTGTGTTATGGCGCCACCTGCTGTTAGTCATGAGAATAAAGCTCTATAACGTTCTTCTGATGTCAAATTCATTATAAGAATCTCATTGTAATGATGGTGTACATAATTTATAGAATCCGAATCTGTTAAACAACAGCTGAACAGATTCTCGTGTAAGAGAGACGCGTGATGATCATTTTATTGGATTGTCTCCGAGGTTTTGACATGAGAATGGCTGAAACACATGCATGTGACATGTGTATTATATAGTTTTTAAGCGCAGTATCTACACAGAATAAAGCTTGACTCTATCATTTAAATCAGTCAGTGTGCTTTCTGAAGGTATATTTATCATTGCATACTGCTTTACATTTACAGCTTTCCTGTATCTGGTAAGAGCATTGTGTTAACAACACAAGGTTGTGTGTAGGATCCCAGGGGATTGCAGATACCTGTGTATAAATGTATAGGAGAATGCAATGTAAATCGCTTTGCATTAAAGCGTCTGCCAAATGCACACCTAAATTTACACTCAAATAAAATAGTGTACCGTGTGCAGTATTCAGTAAATAGCATCCTACACTAGTTATTAGTAACAACAGCAGCAAATAATAAACATTTATCTAAAGAAAGTAACAAGTAATATGTACCATCATAGAAATATTGTTTTAGCTGAAATCAACATGAATAAATAGAATATTTCATTGAAAGTAATTTGTGTACTTTAAGTAAAGTAGTTTAGATCTATATGACATGTCAGATATCTTTACTCGTGTGATTTGTTTTGGTTTTTCATGAATATGTGATGATTGCACTTCTGTTCAAGAAACTTTGAATCACAGCCGTTGATGGTATATGAAAGTCATTATTTTACGCTTGTTGTTTGCTTTGACAGAATCTCTCTGACAGTGACCTGAACAAATTCAGCCTCGTTCACAGACCGTAAGGAATCTCTTTTTGTTTGTGATCCTTGAGTTTGTCTTTCTGATGTTTAGTGATGTGTTGTCGATGCAAAACTGGTTTCCTATACGACTACACAATCACATTGAAGTTTTTACTCTAATGTATTTGATATGAAGGCTTATTACACGGCTTGTTGGAATGCTTGATTCTGATTGGCCTGTCGCAACATTTGCAGGTTCGTTATTCCCAGATAACAACTTCTTAAAACTAATAACACACGTTAACCTGGATTTAAATCATTTTTACAGGTTTTTTTTGACAAATTAAAAATAAATATGTATTTTATTAACATACAGTATATGATATTATATTAACAAACCATTAAACCAAATTGCCTGTTCGTGACATATGTACATCGTTTCTTGCCTTAAAACTCAAAGTAAATGGCTTTTCGATAAAATATTTCAAATTCACATTATATGTCCAGTTTTTTTCTCATGTGGCCAGTAGGTGTGTAATAAGCGGTATAATAGCCGGCTGTTATCGCCAAATAAGCCCTTTTGTGTGATAAAAGACCCTCCGCTTCACGTCCTGATCAATTCAATTATTTATTTTGTGCTTTTCACAATGTCCATTGTTCCAACGCAGCTTTACAGGAGAAAATAAGAAAAACACAGCACAGTGCATGGTGTTTATAGAACAAGAAAGATCATTCTAGTAAATAATAATATCAGCAGTCTCCTGGTGTGTCATGATTCTCGAGTGGTGAGACAAGGACAGAGGACCCAGGTGCAAACAGCGGTTAAGGGGTTAACATATATTTAATAAATAATAAAACAAAGACCCACGTGGGGGTAACATAACAAAACATGACATGGGTACAATAACAAGACGGGACTAAAACTAACTACACTTAAACAAGACTACAATAAACTTAACATGAACTACAAATAACTAAACTAACAGGACACATGAACTCACCACACGAACCACAATGAACCAGCACAAGACAGAAGACACAAGGGCATTAAATAAGGGACCAAATCAAGAGGGGAACAGGTGAAGGGCATTAATCAATAACGAGGGTAACGAGAGGATGAGAACAAAGACGAGACCAGAGAGAGTGTATGTAAGACAACAATAATTGCCTCTCTCCACATTAAACATGAGGTTCTGTCATGATCCTGCCACTACACTAAGAGAAACATGACATGATGCAGCAGAATCATGACATGGTGAGCAATCCAACACGGCCCTGTGGCGAGGAACCCAAACTCTGATGATAAATAAACCGAGAAAAACCTCTGGAGAAACCAGACTCAGCCAGGAGGACCAGTTCTCCTCTGACATGTCACAGCTGCATTCACTGACTTTGATTCAAAGTTACTGAGTAAATGTTAATGAATAACAGGGAGAACTTATTAGTTGTGATTTAGGAAATATCATTTGTTAAAAGTGTTTAGGTCTAATTTTGTCTTATTTTAAGACTGATATCAGAAAACAGAGGAATGTTATAAGCAGGGAAAATAGTAATGTCATAAGTGCTGCTATAACTTCAAACTGCTGTAACGTGATATGGAAGTTTAGCATCTAGTACTAAGTATTGTAAATTTAGCATTTATGTGACACGTAGTCTGTCTTTGCTCTTGGGTGGGGATGGAATTGCCTGATCTGGAGCTGGGATGGTTAGTCAGTGCGCAGGCTGTTGCAGGAGGATGGAACGGGATGTTCAGCTGGAGCTGGCGTGATCTCTATTTAGGGATGAACATATGAAGTTCATCTGGGCCTTGCTAAATCTTTATGGGCATCCCGAAGCGGGGAAGAGGGCAGAAAGAGATATATATTAATTATCATTTATTTAGCATATTTTGAATTAGGTGAATGTTTGGCTGAACAGATGTGTCTTTAATCTAGATTTAAATTGGGCGAGTGTGTCTGATCCTGGAATAATATCAGGAAGGTTATTCCAGACTTTAGGTGCTACGTATGAGAAAGCTCGACCCCCTTTGGTGGATTTAGTTATTCTAGGTGTTATCAAAAGTCCTGCGTTTTGAGATCTTAGAGAGCGTGATGGGTTGTAGTGTGATAGAAGCTCTGTTAGGTAGGTAGGGGCTAAACCCTTTAAGGCTTTATAAGTGATTAAAAGAACTTTAAAGTCAATACGATACTTAATGTGTAGCCAGTGAAGGGTTGATAACATTGAGGTTATGTGATGGTATTTTCTGGACCTGGTTAGAACTCTGGCAGCTGCGTTCTGAACTAACTGTAGTTTGTTTATTGATAATGCAGGACAACCACTAAGTAATGTTTTTATTCCACACCCAATTTGTAACCAATTGTAATTCCTGACTGTAAAACAGTAAACACTTGCTCAAGTGATGTTGCTGATAAATATAATGTTGTATCATCGGCATACATAACTATCTTTGCACACTTTAAATCAAAAGGAAGGTCATTGGTAAAAATAGAAAATAATAATGGTCCCAAACTACTTCCATGAGGCACTCCACATTGCAAATCCTTCACATCTGAATAACTTCCTTTATAAAATATGCATTGTTCTCTATTAGACAGGTTACATTTAAACCACTGTACGGTATGAGAAGTACATTTATAACATTTCAGTTTGTCCATCAATAACTTTTCCAATAACTTATCCTTATTGATCCAGTACATCAAATGCTGTGCTAAAATCGAACAAAAATGCTCCTACTAAATTATTATCATCGATCTGTGCCAAACAATCGTCTGTGATCGGTGTTAATGCTGTTCCTGTTGAGTGTGCATGCTGAAAATCAGAGAGTAAGCTATTCTCATTCAAAGAAGATTGAATTTGAAAAGTATTGTTTCCAGTATTTGCTCAGAACTGGTAAAAGTTTTTGTTCCACTTGTTTTACACAAACCTTTTTTGTGCAAAATACAGGTATCGCTTATCATATGTTTTTCAATCAAACTTTCAGATAATGAGTTTTTAACAGATGACATTTTTTCTCTTAATATTTCAACTTTATTTATAAAACAATGATTAAGATAACTTGCGTTTTCATTTGGTTTAGTTCAAAATGAATTACCTGTATCAATAAAAGAAGGAGTTTTATTTGATTTCCTACCCATTTACTCATTAAGCGTATGCCACGATTTTTTACTATCATATTAGCATTAAATTATTTTTACATTATAAAACAGTCTTTTTTTATTCATATTCTTATATTAGTAACTTGATTTAGATAAACTTCCCAATCCTTCATGTTTCCAGTTCCGTTTGCTCTTTGCCACATCTCTTTCAGTCGTAATGTTCTTCAGCTCATCGTGGATCCATGGTGCCCTAACATTCTTTACCGTACACTTTATCATAGGTGCATATTTATCCACCAAGGGGTCAAATAAACTTTTTAAAGGATGATCCTCCTTATGCATATCACTTCAGCATATATTATTTATATCTGTGCAAAATGATTCTGGACAAAAACAATCTGATACAATCTCTTATAATAGCTATTGTCAGGAAGGTCCCTGAAGGGAAACCAAAAGTAATTTATATTATGATCGCTACACCCAACAGGAACAGATACACCCTTAGAACACAATTCCATAGCATTAGTGAAAATGTGGTCTATACAAGTCAATGTTTTCTCACCAAAACGGTTCATATGAACTCTTGTTGGTTGGTTCATTACTTGTATAAGATTACATGCATTACATTCACAACTTTACTCTTTAGTGGACCGTCTTGAGAGAACCAGTTAATGTTTAGATCACCCATCAAATATATTTCATTTCCAGTATCACACACATTGTCAATCATATCACACAATTGACTTAAATAATAACTGTTTGCAATAAATAATGCTTTAACAAATGGTAGCTAAACTTGTAGCCACAAAGCCTCAACATCCGGAGAATTAGATCATGTGTTCTCTTTACTGGAATATGACTTTGAATATACATGGCTACCCCTCCACCATCTCTATTTCTATCCTTCCTGTTAATATCATAACCATTTACATTTATGCATTTGGCAGACGCTTTTATCCAAAGTGACTTACAAACATAATGTATAGGAAAATGCAATACTAGTGTATGCAAACCCCTGGGATTCTCCTTTGGAGACTCAGGGATGCTGCCGTGTACCACTGTGTTGTTCTGCTGACACTGACTTTCCACATAAGTAGCTTTGGTATCTCAGCCAGTGTATGTACATCATCTGTGTTTGGTTTACATTCCATTGAGAATCCTTTTCAGTGACACCGTGTCTACAGCGGACGTGACAACCTGCTTGTTCTTAATGGGTTTTTCCCATCGCGCCGCATCCAGTGTGGACACAATTTCTAATGCGTTTCTAATGTGTTTTTTTTGTGTCTCGTCGCATCTGGTGTAGACACGGTGTTAGCTTTCGATTGCTCTATCTCATTTTGAGTGTATGAAGGAGTCATTTGCTCATCGACTCTATGATTCATATTTGTCAAGATCATCTGCGTAAATGTTTTCTAACTGTGTTCTTGTTGCAACATAAGTTCATTAAAATGTATTCTCTCTCGCTCTAGTAATTCAATGAGATGTTGTCCTCACCGTTATTTAGGTCCATTCAAACCGAAATTATCATTTGGTTTAGGCCAGATAGTATATCAAACCTGTTGTCTGTGATCATTTCATTTACAATAACTGCCTTTGAACATAGTGATCTAATCTTAAGTATCCTGAACTTCATGAGTTCACTGTAAAATAATGATTACCTAACTTACTGTAAATTTACATTTATGTTATTTACTGGCAACAGTTTGTTCAAAGAGGTAAAAGTCAGAGAAAGAATCTGATCGTGATTAAACCTGAAGACACTTTTTAATAAACGAGCAAAACCAAAACTGTAAACATGTTTGCTGTAGTTATGCAGATAGTTGCCAGTAACTTACTGTAGATTTACATTTATGTCATTTATTGGCAACAGTTTGTTCAAAGATAAATGATCATTAAACACTAACACGTCTTTTTCTTTACGGGAAAAAACAATAAAATAACAGCCTCATGCTAAGATTTACTGTAAATCTACAGTAAGTTACTGTCAACTATCTGCATAACTAATCAATTATTATTTTGTAGTATTATTCGGGGAACAGATACGGTAACATTATTAACAGTTGAGGTTCACAGGTTCAGATATCACACTGGCAGGAATGATTCCATAACTACCGGCTGTCTGTACATTATTCCTCACTTGAAAACACTCAAAAGTGTAAGTAAGCGATTGTGAGATGAATCAGAGGCATTAGTCTAAATATAGATATGTTGTGACCTTCATGTGCAGTTTCAAAATCCTCATTACAAACCACTTCTGTGGAAAACTACACACACAGCTGTGTGACACACAACACTACACACACAGTCTGACACACAACGCTGGTTCAGAACACACACACACACACACACACAGTCATGGAGCGCTTCACCGCACCTGCTACTGTTAAACTACGGTAAGAAAACACTTTTCATCATCTTATAAATCAATCCTTCATTCTGATTTAGTTTTGAGAAGTCGTCTGCTCTTCGTTTTGGTTACGCCAGTGTTTGTTTTGTAAATGCTTACACAATAACTAACAAGAGACTAAACAAACGGAGAGTATTCTCAGTGTTTTGTCATTTGTGTGCTGTACGGCCAGTGGAGGTATACTGATAGTTCACTACTTTAAAACTTGTAGTGCATGTTTTACTTGATGATGAACGTACGCTTTGAAGTCGATACCCAGTAAACTTTAAAGTCTTTATTCTGCAAATCATCGTACGTCACTTTAAATACACTATAGTGTTTCTGTCCATACTTGAAATACACCTTGAAGTGTACGTGAAGTATATCAAACGATTGAGTACGAGTATAGATCGAATAGACTAAGACTGTCAGTAATAAATCAAGTAGTCATTATGAACGTTTATTTGAAACCTTGAATAAACTTGTTTTGTGTTTGTGTAGCGATGACAGATGTCTGTGGGGTTCTACAGTAATTATACGTCTGGATCATCAAACCCTTTCTTACAGACACATGAGATCAGCTTCACGCTGTCTGAACCCAGACGCCAATGTCACCGTAAATCTATATGTTAGATTGTTAACATTGATCATGTTCTCTGTTGTCTGTTCCTCAGGCAGATCCAAAAAGTTGTTCAGGACATTAAGAAGAATGACGACAGTCTTTTCAACCGATTAAAACGGTTTGTTCACAAAAACTTCACTTTCCTGTTGACCATTTCAACTCAAAACTCACCATGAACACAATCCACTCGCTGACAAATACAAAGTGGCAGAAAGTGAAAACATTTGCTCTTTTGTTATCTAATGAAATGACACGATGAGATGTTTAAGTGTGGCTTGTGTGTTTAGAGTGGCTGTAGATGAGATGAACAGCATATTTCAGAACATAGATGATGATGATGATGATGATGTGAGGGAAGAGAGATGAATGATCGGGTTCTTTCACTTGATGAGATAAAGTAAAGACAAATGTCACGTCTGTAACAAGAAGCAGGGTGAAAATAGCAGCGGGGAAACATCTGTGGACCGTCACGTCTCACTTCCCTCTAACACACACAGAGAAAGAGAGAGAGAGTTTAGGTGTGGTGCGTATGACAAACAACAGTAAGATCACAGCTGCTTTAACTGTAAGAACACACAGAACAAGTGTCTCATGGGTTATATTGTATTGTAGAGGAGAAATGATTATTGAAGAAATCCATTCAGGGAATAAATCAGCTGAGATCAGTTTAGCGCAGAACATCTAACAAACAGAAAATCCATTTCATTTCATAATAATAGTTCATGTTTACTATAGTATGTTTTTAACTTGAACTTTATTATTCCTCTTTTCGTAGGTTTCAGACTGAACAAGCTGCTAATATCCTCAAAACCGGGAGAAATACGTTGGACCGGTATGATGCATGTTTCACTGTGTGTCTGTGAACGTGATTCAGTGTTTCTGTTCAGTTCAGAGGTGACACAGTTTATCTGTAATGTCTGAATCATCTGTGCGCTCTTCACAGAGACTCACACACACACTCAGTCAGCACTGAACGTCTCGCTGTTTTTCTATTTCATTTCAGGATCAAGAAAAAGGGACCACCAAAAGTCCCTACAAGAGACTATCAAGGCAAGTTGAAATCAATGAGACCTGCAGTGAAAACGGCCACAGTTCATACTGTATGATCTGAACGAGAAGAAAAGAAACAATAACAATAGCTTTACCTGACATCACACCTCAAAGAGTCTCAGTACTGTGTGTGTGTGTGTGTGTGTGTGTGTGTGTGTGTGTGTGTGTGTGTGTGTGTGTGTGTGTGTGTGTGTGTGTGTGTGTGTGTGTGTGTGTGTGTGTGTGTGTGTGTGTGTGTGTGTGTGTGTGTGCGTGTGTTTTAAATGCGTGTATTTTCATCATCAACATTGTGTTAAACAGGTGAAGCAGCAGAAAGCGAGAAGTATTCTGACTCAGATTTTGTAAGTTTGTGTGAACATCACTCATCACATCTCTAACTGTGTGTGTACAGAACCCAAACACAGACAGTAAAGTTTTATTAATAAACAGTAACTAAGGGTAGATTCATAGTGTGAAATCATTTAAGCCTAAATGTGCTTGAAAAGCCTGAGTTTTACCAGTTCTGTAGGTCAATAAATAAATGTTCATGTCTATAACCACCTTTAACTTGCACCAAAACGTTTCTGTACTCCACGTAAATAGAAAAATTTTGAAATTAGTTGAGAAATTAAAACGATGTTGTGTTTTTATCCAGAAAACTGCAGCAATATGTATTTGTAGCTTTTGCCCTCATCAATATGGCGGCGGCGAAGACGTATGATCCAGCGGACAATGAGGCTAGTCTCAGCCACAAATGGTGTCTAATGTTTTTACATGTGACTTGTGTGATTAAAACCAATAACCTTTGGTTTCATATAAACATAAATCTGTTCGATAAAAATCTTGATTCACACTCGTAGGTTCATATGAATGATTTATAGCTGTTTGATGTGGTTTTTGACACGTAAAGAGAAGTATGCAAAGTGACACACAGACTGAGAAACACACTTAAACATTGATAACATGTGTTGATGTGTAACAGGACAGTGACACATATGAAGATCCTCAGGGTGACCCTGAAGACAACTATGAACCTCCACCGAGATCTGAAGGTCACGCTGTGAAGAGCTTCAGTGTTTCTCAGTCCATCACAAACCCCAGAGGACAGTATGTGGGTGAGTGTCTGTCATCAAAGATCTCATGTCATCACACAGGATTACATTCATTCACATTTCACTCCTTTAGAACTTCACAGGAAACGTCTTTTCGGTAACGCTTTAGATTACGGCCCGCCATGTACCGCATAACTATACAGAATTTACAGAGTAACTACTTGTAACAATAATGTTCCTCTACAGTACATATCTATAGATAAAAGGGAACAATATGTAAGGTTTGGGGAATACTGTACTGGATTACTGTTTATACTGTAAGTTTTTTAAACTAAGGGGTCACTATTTTAATATAACTGTGGCATGCATGACAATCTTAGCGTCACAATGTACCCATAATAAAGCTACTGTGGATATTAATGGAGTACAGGGTTCTTGTTGAAGTATTATAGCAAACATAAAATAAGGGGAATTATGCACGAGCAAAACCTCACTAATGAAGCTAATGACACGCAGACTTTAGGCAGTTTTGACTTTAGGATTCATTTTTATTTGATTGATTTTAGGATTGTTGGTCACAGATCATTTATTTTTTATTATAAGTATTATAATTGAGTTATTATGAGCTTGTTTCATGACTTTAAATGTGTAAAATCAATGTTGATATTTTGAGACTATAATCATGTATTTCAGGAGAGGTTTGATTTGAATGTTTATTTGGCGTGCAGCTTACTCATAAATATTTGTTTTATTTTTACATTTACATTCAGTCATTTAGCAGACACTTTTATCCAAAGAGACTTATAAAGAGTTCAGGGAGCAATAAGTGATATGTCATAAAAGAGCAATAGTACAACAGGTGCTAATACAAAGATACGTCAACAAAAGCCAGACCTCTACCTGTTGAGGGTTAGTGGACTTTATTTTTTTTTCATTTGTCTGTCAGGTATTCACAGAAGAGGTGTGTTTTAACCCTTTATTCCCCAAACATATACATATTGTTCACCTTTATCTACAGATATGTACTGTAAGGTATATTATTGTTACACTGTTAATCCTGTTTAATTATGCGGTACATTGAGGGCTGTAATCTAAAGCGTTACCGTCTCTTGTATAAGATGTTGTTTATTATTGTTATGCCGCTGCGTGTATGGACGGCTGTTATGATCTTTCTCTTGTGTGTTTTTATCTGATTTTAATATAGTTTCATTCTACAATAAAGTGTGAGTTTGTGCTCATAAAAGAAAGGTTTTCTGTGATTGAATGATGACATTAGTTTACATTCGGGCTGCAAGTTTAGCTGTAAAATGAAATTCTTCTGTTTATCAGACAGCTGTCGTACTCGACCCGTCCCTTCCTTTCATCTGCCACCGAGAAACAAACACCGGCAAACAGAGAACAAGCACCACCAGGTCAATGAGAATGTACAGATGACGTTTACTGTTAACATTGACTTAACGTGACATTATTCACCTCACTGTGATCCTCATCTGTGTTCAGGACAGTTATATTGAACCCCGGGATGATGATGATAACTACATCGACCCCACTGAAAACACACCAACAAGTACAACAAGCTAAAGACTTTTATTTTGTAATGGATATAAATCAAGCATTTCTGATGATGTTTTTCTGAACTGTGTTTTTACAGAACCTCCTGTTAAGAGGGGAGTCAAGCCATGTGTTCCTGCTCGTGAACACAGTCCAGGTCAGAATAAAACTCCATTCACAACATTGAAAATAGAAACTGAACCATTTGGATCAAATTAGTTAATACATTGACACACATCTACACTTTTCATTCAATTCTTGTTTTAGACGTCTATGAAATGCCTGATGCAGAGGTAAGTTACTAAATGCATTACATAAAAACGCACATTATTATGATGTCATTTCATGCCAATCTCATGTTAAATAACGCACGTGTGTGTGTATCTCCCCAACATTAAAAGAAAAAAGAATGAATATATACAATAAACATTACATTTACCACACAATATTCTCAGGGCAAATAATCACATACTTTATGAATACACATGCTCTATTCATACTGTATAAATCAATATAATGACCTTTGGGTAACATTTTACATGAAGGTATGCTTTATGAAGTATTTATAAACGTATTCATTAATGATTAATAAGTCCTTTACAAATGCATTATGAAGCAGTTATAACCGCATGAATAAAAATAGGGATTCTAACGAAATACCTGCCAAATAGTGAACCATTAACTCACGTGTTATTAATGCTTAATGTATTTATTCACTGTAAAGCAGATTGATTATTATCTGGTTGTTGTTTGTAATATAGTCTGTCAGAGTGTTGTGTTGTTTTTCTTACACCTGCTCACTATTTGGCAGTTAATGATTAGTTCATTAATGAACACGTTTATAAATGCTTCATAAAGGATACCTTAATGTAAAGTGTTACCGACCTTTGTTTTACGGACACATTGTTCATGGCATGTTTAAAATGATGTTTGTATGTTTCTGTTAATGCTTCATATCACAGGAGCAATGTCAGTTTAACAAGAGGTAAGATTATATATCCAAAATGTTCTTTTAGATAAGATCTGTTGAGAACATAAGTGAGATTATAATGAAGGTGTGTTTATTATGACGTCTGTGTTCATTCATGTGTGTGTTTAGCAGGAGTAACACAACTCTACAGGTCAACACACACATGATTCCTCCTAAAGCCAGTCCAAGGTATTACACAGATCAACATGTCATTGATCTCTTACTGACTTTCTTTTATGTATAAATGTCTAAAACGTGTACTGAACATGAATTCTAGTGTAAGATCAATATGTGTTTGTTTGTACAGAATGAAAATCAGAAGACCAACTGTGACTCCTGTGAGAATCTCCTCAATTCATTTCAAATGAATATATAATGTTAATTACCATCATGGTGGTGTTCGTGCATATTGTTTTATTGAGGACTTTATGTGTGTATTGACATAAAAATGACATAATGTGAGCGTGTGTTTGAGCAGGAGTCCACCTCTGAGGATGATTATGAAACATGTGATGCAGATGACGGTGAGTAATGAATGAAAAACACTCGTCGGATCATCTACACACTTTCATTGTTATTGTTACGTGTACTCGATTTCTGTAATCAGGTGTTGATCAAAGGCCAGAAGAGACCAGAAGACCGTCCTTTCCCACACCTCGACCCAGAGACCTGTGAGACACTTCATTACACACATTAAACTCTCTCTAAACACACATGGATTTCACTTTATCATTCATTCTTGTTTTAGGAAGAAACCAAGTCCTGCTTTGATGCCGGTATGCACTAAATTCATTGATATATGCAGTATGTTTAAAATCTGTGTTTATTGACAAATCAAAATTCATTTTTGCAGAAACCAAACGTTGCCCAAAGAGATACAGAAGGTAACCGTCACACTCATTTACATTTATGCATTTGGCAGATGCTTTTATCCAAAGTGACTAACATTGCATTATACTATACATTTGTTTTGGAGTATGTGTAATTTGGTGTCGCTAGCGTCATGATCTAACCACTGAGACACAGGAAACCTTACTTGTTTACATCGTCACTTATAAGACGTGATATATACGGACTGCTATTGTTTCTAAAGCAGTATGAGTGAAACTATAGATGTTTGTTTAGTGTCATTCAGTCACGGGTTTATGATCCGTGTGTTAATGGTCATTTAATGTCCTCGGCAGACACCAGCATGAGTCCACCAGCAACTGGATTCCACAGAGTCACGTAAGAAACAGATGAAAATGATTTCATGTGAACGACTGTATGATGATGTGAAGATAAGAAGTAAAGTTCCGTCTCCTCTTGTACAGAATGCCTCTGCCCCAACAGATTCCCACCCAGGGTAAGAGTGTCACAGATAGAAGACATAATACAGAACAAACACATTTCCTGTATGTTCATATGGTGTCCTGTCTTTAGGCAGAGAGCGAAGAGCCACGAGAGACGCTGAAGAGGTAAAAACACATCGTAAATCTACACTACACATTGATGATACAGACATCATCTCTCTCTCTCTCTCTGTGTGTGTCAGGAGGCAGGTGTGTACGGGAAGGTTTGGTACGCCAGCAGCAGTGATCGCAGGACGGCGGAGGACGCTCTCATTCGCTCCGCTAAGGTTTGTGATGGCACTCTTGATGAAATACACCTTTTATTTCACGTCGGACTGTAACGTTTGTGTGTTTTGTACCTCAGGACGGCTCGTTTCTGCTCAGAAAGAGTTCCGGCGTGGACGCGCAGCAGCCGTACACACTGGTGGTGTTCTATAGCGGGCGCGTGTACAACATCCCTGTGCGCTGCATCATTTCATCCAAACAGTTTGCGTTGGGCAAAGAGAAACAAGGAGAAGAGGTGAAGAAACACAGCATTTATTTATTATTATACTGAACATTTATATCAGAGGTTGGTTATTATTTACTCACCCGGAGCTGTGGAGTTTATTATAAACAAATACAGTAAATAGAAACATTTAAATCAACTCGGCACAATGGATCTGTCCCTCATCAGAACATTACTTCTGTTAATCCACTACTGGTGTTGTGAATGCTGAATGAATCTCTCGTGTGTGTTTCAGCGGTTCAACAGCGTTTCTGACATCATTGAGAATCATCAGAAGAATCCTTTAGTTCTGGTGGATTCACAGAATAACACGAAAGACTCCACCAAACTCAAACATGCAGTGAGACCCTGAGAGACCTGCAGAAACCACATCCACCGCTGTGTGTAGAGATGAAAACTGACATCATCTTCTTTTTATATTAATAAACAAAGAATGCCTGAAAAACGTGAAAGTATCATGAGTTTTTATTATCTGCTTTCATCCGCCCTACAGAGGAGAGGTCATCACACCGACTGTAGTCTACTGAAGCTCAGTTTTCTGGATATTTAGTTTTCTGAAGCTTTTCATTGTGACCACTGTACGCTCGGTGTATAATTCTGCTTATAAAACTGTCAGTTCTGGTCCTTGATTCTGATTGGCTGAGCCCTGTTATTAAATATCCCAATTTATAACGGCTGATGAATTATTACACAGCCTAAACATCATTTAATTTACTTTATTTTATGAAACCTTGCTACGCATATGGAATAATTGTTTTATAAAAGCAATAAGCCGTGTGAAGCAATGTGTTACAGAGCATTTATAACAGCTGAGGGGCTTTAATGACTTCACACGGCTTATTGCTTTGGTCTCTGGTCAGTACAAAAGGTCAAATATATCATTTGTTATCAAGATCTTAAATTATGATTTGTTTGTTTTGTTTAAAAATGTTGTAAGCATTACAAAAGTCAAGCAAAGAAGTGTTCGATTTGCTAAATATTTAGATCAGATAAACTGGATGAACTGGTTTGGTGATTGTGGGATTTCTGGGCTAATGTTATACATGCTTGATAAGACAGACCAGAACAGGTCGATAAATGTGATCGCACTGAATTAAATCTGAAACAATTAAGATGTTCTTGAAAATAATGATTTATTCTGCACAGCTGTTAGTGGAACAAACATAAAGAGACTTTGGTAGAAATCTTCCCATGATTCTCATGACGATGATGATGATGATGATGATGACGCTCTATACGATCACAGTTCAAGTGCACAGAAACTCTTCATCACTCACATTATTAGACTGATGTCAATGAAACTTTGGCTTAAGAAATGAGAATCAAATCCTGATCTGACCACTGAAATCAAAACATCCAACTTCAAGACATCCTGAGAACCGAGTTCAGGTTATTTAAATAAAACTTTGAACATCTTAAGCACACATTACAGAGAGAATAAATAAATACAAAACTAATTCAGTACTGTATATACTGAAACAAACTCAACACATCCAGCATCTTCTGTCAAAGCTCAAGTCAACGAGTGCATCCCTGTACATCACCAACATAATGCAGAACTAACTCAAGTATTATAAAGACAAACAGATGTCTTACTTCAAACTGTTACCTGAAAGAACCCAATGGGAGAAAAACACGGTCATAATGTAATAATGACGTTACCTGAGCTCTTTTCACCTTTCTTAAACATAATAAATAACGCTTGAGTATTCCATAAAATACACAGTCTACTGAAAACTGATAACTGTGTTATGTGTTAAAGATGTGATTCCAGCCTCTGGTGGCCTCAGTGAGATGTCTCTGACCGTGACTCACCCACACCTCCTGATCCTGGAAAAGCCGTCCACAGAACCAGCATCTGAACATCGGCCGCGGTGCGAGGCTTTCCGCCGCTGTCGGTACCACGGTAAACTTTCTTCCACACACTCTCTTCAGCCTCAGTTTCAGGCTGAATCGTTCCTTAACCGTCCCGTCCGGCCACGCTCTTCTGCAGCGGGACATGTGACGCTGGCGGTCTGACAGAGCGCCGAGGGTCTTTCGAGACAGTACGACTCGCTGCACGGCTCCTCTGTGCTGCTGAATGACTTTCATGATGCCGATCACCTCTGGAATATCTGTGTCGGGATGATTGAGAACCACCACGGGCTGCTCCTCCCGCGGGATTGAGACAAACTGTGAGGAGCAGCGAGGTCTCAGTCTAAGAGATCTCGGCACGTCTCGAGGAACGGCCTCCCAGCGGACGTCTCTCTCCTCTGGACTCTTCTGGGACTCTTGATTCAACAACACTTTCACTGCAGGCTTCTGAGAGATCGCTGTGCCGACTAGCTCACAACGCTGGTTTAAACCTGGCAAAACACAAGACATTCTTTCAAGTGCACTGCACATCTCTTTGCAAATTAAAAATACTTTCATATGAACTTCTCAGAAGAAACAAACATGTAAAATGACACACAATTGACTTATAAAGTGTTCTTTCATCAACTAGAACATGTGCTACAGGTGTTGAACTAATGAAATATCAGACTACACTTGTGTTACATTTAACATACACTAAGAAGTGAACCAAGCAGTACACTTACAAGTATGCATGTCATACTAAAAAGTCAGCTTGAATTTGACTGAAGTGTATTTATTTTGGATAAAACAATGATGATAACATGAATACAACGTGACGTGTATAACAGTAAACACTTCCTCACCTTCAGTGTCAATGATGTGATGATGTGATGCTGATGTGAGACGAGTGTCCAGTGAATGTGAGAGCTGATGTGCAGCGGTGCCGCTGATGCTCTCACATTCACACTCATCTACTGGGATCTGAACATCTCTGGGGTTAGTGTTGTTTGTGCTCTCATCATCATCATCATCAGCCGCAGCACTGCTGTGGAATAACTCATCACTAATCTCAATCTGACAGAAATCTTTCAGAGAAGATGAAGCACATGAATCTGTCTGCACATCCCTCAGGTCTGAACACTGAAACTCTTTCTCAGAGACTAGAGCAACACACTGGGAATGACATCTCTCTTCTGAGGAGGCCACGTCACCACGACAACCGGAATCTCTTTGGCTTGTGATCAAGTTTTGCTGGGATTTGTCTTGGTGAGGACTGTAAAGAGTTTTAAGAAGTGAGATGTCTTTCCACCGGTTTTTAGTTCTCCAGCCGTCACGTTCAAGACACGACTGATCATTTGCTGTCTGACATTTAACCCCTTGTGATGTCCTCGGGGCCGAAGCGTCTCGTTTGTTTGATGGAATGACTTTGAGAATGACATGTTTTTTGCCATCCACCATCTTGAAGCCGAGCACTTCTGTAGTGCAGTTGGGTGGCACAGATATATTATTCTTCTCCATCAGAGTGGTGATCAGCTGTGGATGTCGTCGTTCCCTCGGTCCTGACGGGACGGGTTTAATCTGATCAGACTCGGTTTTGAGGAATACGGGCCACTTTTCCAGAAACTGCTGCGTCTCCTGAAGAGTTTTCTCAGGATCCAGTAAAACTCCACGTCTGTCCAGAAAACCTGGAGCTGATATGGGAAGTTCCGGAGACGTCCACTGCGCTTCTGGTTTCGGAAGTAAAAGCTGGAAGTGGTGGGAGGGTTTGTCGTCTGGTTCTCGCTTTCTCCACCAGCTTCTTCTGCTCCATCTGTGACGACACTCGCCGAGCAAATGTTTGTGTTCCTGACTGTTAAACTCCACATGACTGGTGTTTTCTTCATGACAGTGTTGGGACAGTTGAGGAAACGTTTGCCGGACGTCGTCACTGTAGACCTCACAGGTAAACCAACAGTTCTTGTGCATCGTTCTGTGATGTTGAAGCGTTGAGAACACTGGCGTGGAGAAGCTGCACGTGTCGCAGGGAAACACTGGGGCTTTACCAGCGTGGATGATCTTCATATGTTGTGTTAATTCGGCGGGGCTGAACGTGCTGTCGTCTTTACACGCAGAACAACACAACACGTCTTTGTTTCTGGAGTGATTCTCCGTCTGACCCCTCTGCAGACGTGTCTCTGGTGTTTCTGTAGATGTCTGTCCATGTTTCACAGTGTTTAGTTCACAGGAGGATGTGAAGGAGTTTTTCCTGAGACGCAGACGTTTATGCCAGTTACAGCTCTCCTCATTCTTGGCTCTGCCCACATTCATACTGAACGTTCAGAGCCCTGTGAAGAGGGAACGTTTAATAAACATCTACTATCACTACAACCAATCCATGTTCCTGAAACACACAAATACCCAACTGTAGTTCAGTATTCACAGATGCTGGTGTTGAATGCTATTGTACTACAGCTTCATTATACTTAATACTACAGAACACTGTATTAATGTCCACTAATTACAGTGTCGTAATGACTATAATATACTACAGTAAATACTGAAGTGTGCTAGAGTTCTTTGTAAGGGTGTCTTTTACCGTTTAATAGCTTTATTGTGGACAAACACACACATAATAATCACAATACTGTGACGTGTAACTGCCTGAAGACTTGCAGAAGAACATCAGTTTCATCTCCTAAACTAACATCTCACTTCTTCAATCTAATGGTGTTTTATATTGGTTAAACACAGTTACTGCTGTGGTGTATTTGTAGTTATCGTGGTTAAACTTTATAACCATCTTTATTTAATATCATGGGAAATTTTCATGCGTTATAAAACAAGAGTGTAAGAAATAGATGAACTATAACAGAAGTATATTGAGGACCTGCAGTGCTGTCACGGTGCAGTAAAGTCTTTATGATGTTTTAGAGGCTTCGGATGAACAGAAACTTTAACAACACACCCAAACACACAAGTTTCTCACAAAACTGAGCGAGTGAAACATGTTCACGTCCGAGTTAAAGTCAGAGTTTATATGACGCATATATATATATATATATATATAAAACGCATTACAGTAATATACATTTGAAGAAAGTGAATGAAACTTACAGCTCTTCTCCTCCCGTTCAGTCGCGCGCGGCAGCCATGACACTTCAGTGCGTGCACGCGCGCAGCTGATCTGACAATTGCGTTACCTGAACCTTAATGACACTTTAATCCTCTCCGTGCACGCGCGCAGCTGATCACTTGTGTTTCTGACGGCTACAGAGTTTCTGAATGAAATGTCTCTTCTCTGATACACACATGTTGTGTGTGTTGTGTCAAGTGTTGTATCAGTGTTGTGTCAGTGTTGTGTGTGTGTTGTGTGTGTTGTGTCAGGTGTTGTGTCAGTGTTGTCTGTGTTGTGTGTGTTGTGTGTGTGTTGTCTGTGTTGTGTGTGTGTGTTGTGTCAGTGTTGTCTGTGTTGTGTATGTGTGTGTGTGTGTGTGTGTGTGTGTGTGTGTGTGTGTGTGTGTGTGTGTGTGTGTGTGTGTGTGTGTATGTTGTCTTGTGTCAGTGTTGTGTGTGTGTGTGTGTGTGTGTGTGTGTGTGTGTGTTGTGTCAGTGTTGTCTGTGTTTTGTGTGTGTGTCAAGACTTGACTACTGTAATGCTCTACTTAGTGTTCGTCCTTCATCATCAATAAACAAACTACAGTTAGTTCAGAACGCAGCTGTCAGAGTTCTAACCAGGTCCAGAAAATACCATCACATAACCCCGATTTTATCAACCCTTCACTGGCTACACATTAAGTATCGTATTGACTTTAAAGTTCTTTTAATCACTTATAAAGCCTTAAAGGGTTTAGCCCCTACCTACCTAACAGAGCTTCTATCACACTACAACCCATCACGCTCTCTAAGATCTCAAAACTCTTTTGATAATACCTAGAATATCTAAATCCACCAAAGGGGGTCGAGCTTTCTCATACGTAGCACCTAAAGTCTGGAATAACCTTCCTGATATTATTCCAGGATCAGACACACTCGCCCAATTTAAATCTAGATTAAAGACACATCTTTACAGACAAACATTCACTTAAAGCAAATATGCTAAATAAACCACCAGGAGATGCTGACATTAGATTAGTTACTAGAATAATTGGATTTATTATATAAAACACCATGTAGTGTGTTTTACCCTTTTTTGGGTTTTTCGTTTTTCCCCTGTAAAGCTGCTTTGGAACAATGCAAATTGTGAAAGGCGCTATATAAATAAATTGTGTCGTGTTGTGTTGTGTTGTGTTGTGTCAGTGTTGTGTTGTGTTGTGATGTGTTGTGTTGTGTTGTGTTGTGTTGTGTTGTGTTGTGTCAGTGTTGTGTTGTGTTGTGTTGTGTTGTGTTGTGTTGTGTTGTGTCAGTGTTGTGTTGTGTTGTGTTGTGTTGTGTTGTGTTGTGTCAGTGTCAGTGTCGTGTTGTGTTGTGTCGGTGTTGTGTTGTGTTGTGTCAGTGTTGTGTTGTGTCAGTGTTGTGTCAGTGTTGTGTTGTGTTGTGTTGTGTTGTGTCAGTGTTGTGTTGTGTCAGTGTCGTGTTGTGTTGTGTCGGTGTTGTGTTGTGTTGTGTCAGTGTTGTGTTGTGTCAGTGTTGTGTTGTTGTGTCTGTGTTGTGTGAGAACCTACTTAAATCGACAATAATCTTTGCTAATTGAGACAACACACGGTGCTTTTCATGACATTATTAACCACAGATGTAATGTGGACCTGCAGGATTGATCTGTTGTTCTGTGGGATGTTGATGTTAAACCTGAAGAATGTTTGGTTTGGATCATAAGGACTAAAAGAACTTTGAGGACTTTAATGATGATCCATTGGTTGTTTTTACAGCAGTTCAATGATGAAATATGAATAATGTGCAGAAAACATTGTAGGAGATGGACAGGATAATCACTCAGTTGTATATAATGTTTAAATACAGATCTGGACTGAATGGAGTTTAGAGTATAAAGTTGTGTTCACTGTATTGTGTGCTATGTGTAATCTCTATAAATGTCAAATAAAACACACATCTCTTGTGTGTAATCCTTTTCTACATGTTTGTACACTGTTTGAGAGCTAAACAAATATATCCTGTTGACTCTAGTGTCAAAAGACGAGAATTAAACTAAACGCTTTGCTTCTGTAAAGTTTAAAGCTCCAAAACAACAATGGAGAGACATGTGCAACACGATGACGCTGATGAAAGCTTCGTCGTGATTGGTGGTTCACTGGTCGGTGTGATTGTAACGCGGCCTCTCATTGGCTGACGGAGGGCTCCGTCGGTTCTTCACACACGCGGTGTAAACTTGAGTTTGTGCGGTCAGGTCAGTCTGCATGCGGTCGTCTCTGGACACGGTGAGTCGTTCTTACACGGACTTTACAAACACTTTCACGTGTAGATCTCCTTCCGTCTGTGGGGGTTTACACGCACGCATTGATGAGCTGTTGTGATTATTGTTGTGCACATTGAAAAAGTGTTAAAGCAAGACGAGCTCCGTCATCGTGATGTGATGTGATGGACAAACATGATGTTTCAGGAGATCAATGGAGCTGGAGGGTCAGTGGTGGAAGGGCGAGCTCGCGGAGGACATCTATCATGCTCTGCGTTACAAAGTGTGTATTCACTTCACTGAGAGATGACGTGTGGGTGATGGTGGTGAGGATGATGATGATGGTGGTGAGGATGATGATGGTGGTGAGGATGAGGATGATGATGATGGTGGTGAGGATGATGATGATGGTGGTGAGGATGATGATGGTGGTGAGGATGAGGATGATGATGATGGTGGTGAGGAAGATGATGATGGTGGTGGTGGTGGTGATGATGAGGATGGTGGTGATGAGGATGGTGGTGATGAGGATGGTGGTGATGAGGATGGTGGTGATGAGGATGGTGGTGATGAGGATGATGAGGATGATGATGGTGATGGTGATGAGGATGGTGGTAATGAGGATGATGATGATGGTGATGATGATGTGTTTCAGGAGCTCAGGTTGCCTGTCTACAAGGGCCAGTCCCCACAGCTCAGTCTCAGACGGTATTTCGCAGACCTCATCGCTATAGTGAGCAATCGTTTCAAGCTGTGCCCGGCGGCCAGACACCTGGCTGTTTATCTTCTGGACCTCTTCATGGACCGCTATGACATATCAGTACAACAGCTTCACATGGTGGCGCTCTCCTGTTTGCTTCTGGCCTGTAAGACACCCACACACACGTAGGCATGGGCATGTGATACCGTTTCTAAGGTATGAGCTGAGTTTACACAATAATAATTAAAGCCACAATATGTGCATTTGGACCGCTAGATGGTGCACTTTCAAAACAACAATAAAAGGTGAAGCTAAATGACTTTATGTTGGAGAAGGGACATGTAGTTTTCACCATCCAGAGGCGTATGGAGATCACCCATCATGTTCAGGGACGAGGTAATGAATGAATTATATTTGATGTCATCGTAATGAATTAGCTTGCTTAGAGACGTGGAATGTAATGCTACGATAGTACACGAATGGACTTTGTTGATTGATTTAGTAGCGTAATGCTACACATTTTTATGTCTTTACATTTAAAAGTCGTTTTTTGTGTTTCCTTTACTCGCCAAAGAGTAATCGTGATCCATAATAACAGAACAACAGATAAGCTCTTCTGCATTCACGTGTTGCTGTAGTTTCTACAAGAGGAAACTGAGGGTCGTGAGGAGCAGCGGATATTAAGTCACTGATATGAGACAAACACAAGGGACGGGACTTTAGTTTAAATGGGAATTTCTCTGGATTTACACATTCTTGGGAACATTTGGGATCATATTAGTACACAACTGCATGAAATATATCACACTGTAAATGTGATTTTTGGATATTTCATAACAAAAAATGTCCATATTGTGACTAAGATGTTTAGACCTAATATACATATATGTTCTATGAATGATGGTTTAAAATGAAATGTATTTCTGTCCAGTCGAAAAGTTGTAGTTTGTATTCGCAGATGTTGGAAAATAACAAATTCTAGTGTTGTAATTGCAATACCGTGAAATTGACACTTTTGCAAAAAGTTGTTATCATACCGGCCCATACCTATACACACGTCTGGTTTATTATCTCTGTGGGGACCATCCCTAGGCGTAATGGTTTTTATACTGTACAAACTGTATATTTTATTGCTTACCCCACAGGAAACTATTTGCAATGTTAGATTTTAAAATATATATTGTTCTGTACGATTAATAAGCTTTCTTGTCCATGGTGACCTCAATTTTGGTCCCCACAGTGACATGTGTTGGTGTGCATTCAGGTTTTGTAAAAACAAGGTCACACAGACACCTGAAATATTACAGTCAGGTTCGATGATTTATTTGGATGAAATAGAAGTGTGTAGACATGCTGCACTTTTAGTGTTATTAACAGCTGATCTGTGTGACTCACACTCGTATGTATAGAGCAGAACATCGTAGACATGTGAGGACACAAGCACCCACAATCCTCCCAGCGTTGTGTGGTTGTGTTGACTCTCATGTTGTTATTTTCCAGGTAAGTTCGAGGAGAGAGAAGACCGCGTCCCGAAGCTGGAGACGCTCAACGGTCTGGGCTGCATGAGCTCCATGAATCTGGTTTTGAGCAAACAGGGTCTCCTTCACATGGAACTTCTGCTTCTGGAGACGTTTCAGTGGAACCTGTACCTCCCTACGGCCGCACACTTCATAGAATACTACCTGCCCATCGCCGTCAATGAGTCTGACCTGCACGACGGCTGGCCCATGACGTGTATGGAGAAGACCATGCTGTACATGTCCAAATATGCTGATTACTTTCTGGAGGTCTCTTTACAAGGTCAAACTTCTGCTTTACAGTTCATGCTCATCTGTAACACAGATGGCAAAAATGTCTTTTAATGAGAGAAACACTCGGTTGTGGTGTTTTCATGCAAGCATGTTCAGTTCATGATGATCGCTCACACTGTTTCTAAAACGGTGGTCTTGGATTTTGGGAAATACTACACCTGTGAAAACTTGCAAACCTTAAAGACTTATCTGAAGCTTCTTGAAAAAACCAGAACAGGCCTGTCGCTGAAACATACACCTTAGATAAAACATTATAGATGTGTTGACACAGATAATGTGTTGTCGGCTTAACCAATGGCGTCATCTTATAAAATTGACAGCGTTACAATGCATATCATGATTTTATCATGCAGCAGTATGTCATGTCACAATACATCTCTAGTTATATTCATATTACACAGACATGAACACTGTGTTTGTCTCTCTGACAGATCATGCGTTCCTGCTATTTGTCCCGTCTCTGGTAGCGGCAGCGTGTGTGGCGTCTTCTCGGGTAATCTTGCGTCTGTCTCCCGCCTGGCCCCCCCGTCTCCAGTGTCTGACAGCGTACAGCTGGGAGCAGATGTTGCCCTGCGTGGAGCGTCTCTTACTGTAAGTTCACTGTCATCACTTTGAAGCTTTTCTGTCATACATCGTTCCATCAAAGTCTAATAATACCTGCAGAGTTAATGTTTGACTTAAGTTTCCTGCTGTTTTGAAATAAATGGTGTACATATGTCACAGCGCGTGTCATTTTTGAGCTGCTTATTAAAAACAAAGGCAATCACAAAACATGAACGACCCAAACTCAACATTTCATTTGTTGTTTTGGTCAGTTTGAAGGCAAGACCGCACAACTCCTCAATGGATTTTCTTTCTCTCCTCCAGCGCACACGACAGTGACGTTAAGGAAGCGAACAACTGCCAGCAGTCGAGCGCTCCGTCTGCGCAGGTGGCGTACCCCATTCAGGGTCAGAGCGTGACTTTGCATCAGTACATGCAGCGGCCAAACACGCAGTACATCCAGCAGAGCTGTCAGCCGGTGATGGTGTGTGCTCAGGGCCCTGCAACGTATCTGACGCATACAGGATCAATGCAGGCGTCCACGGCCCCTCTGCATGGCCTCGTGCAGCCTCACAACATTTCTGCATCCATGGATGCTAAAGTGAATATGCCCGCTAGAGCTTATCAGGTGAATGCACTGTACCCGTGCACAGGGCCGTGCTTTGACAGGTGACGGGCCGGACCGGGGGAGTGTGTTTGTTTTGTGATGTGTGTGCATTGGGAAATCCAACAGCGGATGGAAGCCCACTGCTCTTACATGTCTTACACTCTTACCATAAGCTGCTGATTTCTGTCGTTTTATTTTTAAGAATGAAGATGAGACGCGTTACATCACTATAATGTTGATTATGATGTGTCAGCTTATCAGAAATGTGCGATGTCATGTTGCTCTTGTGCATTATTCACTGAACTCTACCTTGTGCCGTTTCATTTCTTGTTTTAAGTTGACTGAATAGTGCCGTTATGATTTACAGACGTGTTTCATAATTGAAGACATCGTGGCACGTGTGAAGGAACTGTGGTTTTTACTAACATGAGCAAGTGTTCATTTACTCTACCTCACTGAATGTAGACTTATTGTCTTGTGACCTTATAAATGCACTTTGGTACAGCGTTTTTCTTTCTTCAAGCTAGTTTTAGTTTTATTGTTTTTTTCAATGGGCTGTATGGGATAGGTTCATGATTTAAAAAGCCACTACAAATGTTTACATGAACATTCACGTTTTTTTAAACTTTTCTTACACAGAAACAGGACTTTTAATGGGGTTTTGTGTGTACAGCATTTCAAAGCTGCTTAAAATGGCTGATCTTGCTATGAGAAGAGTTGGCAAATAAAGTTTTTTAGTTGAACTAGTGTAAGAGTAAACTATGAATATTACTTTAATAGCGGTGAAAAGGTCAAGGGTTAATTGCCACATGAACGCACACACTAATAATGTACCATAAATGCACTGTATGTTATTTAGGTTGCGCTGTCATTGTCCTGAAATGTGTAAATAGTTAGTCTTTACGCATTGCAATAGTTTCTGAAATATGTTCTTAATTTAACGTAACGTTATGTGCAAGAGAACTTTCTGGGACTTTTATTTTGACATGCAACGTACATTGTTGATACCGCTTATATCTGTAGAGATCAGTGGAGCTGTTTGAGAACACACTTAAAGTTAAATGTTGTTTTATGCATCTGATTTTATACATTTGTTATGTCAACAAAATGAACGGTATGACACTCCGCCGCACTTGACCCGCAGGAAGTCCACCCGTGGCGTCATATCCGGCGAGGAGGAAAACCTCTAGAATATTACAGCAGTTTCTGTGTGTGTGTATATAAGCGCGTGTGCAGCAGCTGACGCTCTTCTGAGTTATAGTGACATTACAGGAGACACGAGCATTACTGCAGAGGACTAAAAACACCCGAGACACTTATCAACAGGTAACACATCACACACACACACACACACACACACACACACACACACACACACGCAGAGCTGTCAGGCGTGTGTGTGTGTGCGCGCGCGCAGTTTCTCTCAGATGTGTGTTGTGTACTCGTCGCTCGGGCGTCAGTCAGTCAGTTTGTCTTTTTTTCTGATTAAATGTGAAAATTCGAGCACCATTGAGCATAAATATTATAGTGTAAGTATCACGTGTTTAACGCGCACGCACGCGCTGTGTTTGTATATAGATTTGAGTCTCATTGTGTTATTTCCGCGGTCACCTGAAGAATCATCACAATAACCCGTCAGTGCTCTCATCACTTACACATCATGGACAGTGAGGATTATTATGGGATGTTTGGTAGAAGTCAGGCATAACTGCATACGTTTGACTGCAGAGTGTGTGTGTGTGTGTGATAAACAAACTAAATGCTTATTTTAAGGATGTGCACGAATGGTCGAATATTCGATCCGTAATAACTAATCGAGTGTATTCGAATCAATCTACGTCACCACAAGCTGTCTGTCGCCTTGTTGAACAGAGTAAAATAGACCTGTATGCTTGTTTTTCTTATAAACAACATGTCAAACTAAATAAACAAGAGAAACACATATCAGAGACGGTCAATATTCTGTGTATGTCTTTTTCAAATTATTAAAACATATATATAGGATATAATATTAATGTGTTATATTTAATGTTTGATGTAAAATTGTCACTAAATAAACCGTAAAATACTGTGTCATAATTAACTTAATTTAAATAAACGAATATTCGTTTATTATGAGCTCAAATATTTGAATATGAAATGATTAAAAAAATGCCCATCCATCCCTATTATTAATAACAGAGTAGTTTCAGTGTTTCATTCTGTGTGTGTGTGTGTGTGTGTGTGTGTGTTTGTGTGTTTGGTGAACCACACTCCTCCCACAAACTGGAATTTTCTAGACTTTATGGGCCGGTTTCCAGAACAGGCTTAAGACAAGTCCCAGACTAACTTAAATGTTAGAGGTGTCTTGATTGATATATTTAAGTCAATGTAAGCTGTTTTCAGTGTTTTTGTGTTGTCTCAAGACCAATACATTTTTTTTGTAAAGTATGTTTATTAAATTGACCTATGTGTGAGGGATAATGCACAGCTAGCCGTGCGTTAAAGGGTTTTAATGCACAACATGGAGACCAAGAACCACACGACAGCTAGCCGTGCATTATCCCGCTTATATCACGGTTATTTGCTAAGTTAAAGCTGTTATTGATGTTTACAGTGTAGCTTTAGATCAAACCGGTGAAAATGACAGTTATTTTCCTCAGTTAATTCAAATGTAATCAAACTCACAGGCGCTAACCGTGCGTTACAGGGGTTTAATGCACACCCTCCAGCCAATCAGAATCCAGTATTCAAAGTCAGACCATGGTATAAACTAATTTAACTAAGCCTTGTCCGGTAAACCACCCCTATAAGTTTAGAGCTGACTTCACATACGGACTTCTAGTTATTATTCAACCATTACTTCCAGTTGTTGTTCTGTTTGTTAAATCAGCGAGCAGTTGCATAAACACACTCTCTTCAGTGGAAAACACAGAAGATATTTCGAGAAATGTCTCAGTGGTTTTGTGTTCATTCAATGGAAGTCAATGGAGTTCAGTGTTTGATGATCAACATTCTTCTGTTGTGTTGTGAAGAAAGAAAGAAACTCGCACTGGTTTGACACGACATGAGAGTGAATAAATGATGACAGAATTCCCATTTTTGGTTGAGCTGTCCCTGTAAGAACGAACCTAACTAGTAGGTTTAAATGAGACCAATCTTCCTTTTAATGTAAGTGACCTAAAACAGTTTTGTGATGACTAACATGTGAGACTAGCCTTCTGAACATGAAGCTTGTTTTCTTCAATGATCTCTTGAAAACAGGTGTGTCCGGGCCCGTGGTCATGCTGTGTTGGGGTAACGTGTCGTACGGGCAGCTGGGTTTTGGTGGGATAGATGAGGAGATCGTTCTGGAGCCCAGGAAATGCGAGTTCTTTGAGGGAAAGTGCGTGCGAGATGTGGGATGTGGCAGACGTCACAGTGTCTTTCTGCTGGAGGACGGGACCGTCTACACATGCGGCTGTAATGATCTGGGCCAGCTGGGACATGACAAAGCACGCAAGAAGCCAGGTAGAGTCAAACAACGTGACGCTTCATTTCCTGACGGAATGATGATTTGTGATTCACTGAACCACTTTGACCTGCAAATGTTTCATCGATTCCTGTTATTTCAAAATGATTGAAATAAAAAAATGTATCTTGCTGCTGAAGTTGATCCATCTGATTTAGTCAAACATTCCTTAGAACAACACACAGTCCCGGCGTGACACTGACTCCCAGACGTGTCATATACACACTCTTACATTGAAAATATAGTCATGTTCCTTGTGAGGGTTTCTTTCTACATCTTCTTCACACTCTTTTATTGTCAAAGAACAGAAACAGACAACAGGGCTCAGTGAAGGTTTATGCTTTAAAGTGATTGTTGGTACATTTGACCAGTATTTTTATACTATTTTTAGACTAAAATATGCTGATTATTTGAAACCATCAGGATGAGACGATTATTTAATCATAGTGACAGCACTAGCTGTAAGAGTAGCCAGTACAGCGTGATGAAGATGATGATGATGTGTGTGTGTCTCTGTAGAGCAGGTGGTGGCTCTGGACGCTCAGAACATCGTGTCCGTGTGTTGTGGCGAGTCTCACACTTTGGCTGTGAATGATAAAGGACAAGTGTTTGCGTGGGGTCTGGCATCAGATGGTCAGCTGGGGCTGGCAAACACAGAAGAGTGTGTCCGTGTACCCAGGTATACCATCAATGGCTCCAACCATTCTTCTTCATCTGCAGGGATTCCTATATATTTGGATGCACGATCAATTATCAGCCATATCGGTATCGTGTTGGCCGATAATCAAATTTATGCTGATATATTATAGCCGATAAATCATAAATCATTTCCTCTGGTTAAACATCTTCATCTGTACGCTGCTCACAGTTTAAGTACAGTTCTGTCTTTCTGTCGTGATCTTTCACTTACTGTTATTAGCAAAACATTGTTGATGTAGATAAAGTATTTATGAATGTGTGAATTATAGGAACAAAAGCATATTGTTTGAGTCAAACTGCTGTCTGAATGCTTTCAGTCTTGAGATCTGTTAGACACTTTTCTGGGTTGTTCTGGAAGAACATCTATAATTAGTTTATTAAATAAAAAATATTACAGAAAGGTTTGAAGGTTAAAGAACTAGTGTAAAGTAGGCTTGGTATATAGAACTAATAGTAACCTTGTTTTCTGTAGTGAATGTTTTCAAATAATACACAGTTCTGTCATGACAACTCTCGGAGGGTTTAGCGTGGTAGTGTACATGACATATAAATGTATTTGATCTTAGCAGATACGATACGATGTTTGGTACTTGAGACTTGGAACATGCTGCTGCTGCACATATAACATATATGAATAAACCTGGCATGCTTACACGATCAACCTGTTGCAGATCTATACAGGCGGGTTTCTGATACGCGCTGCACTGCTACAACAATCACTAGCCGAGATTGAAGCGTAGAGCAGCAAGCTCATTGGCTGCAGAAACGGAAGGAACCAATCAGCTGCGCCGTGTAGTAAAGTTATTTTGTCAGATTAGTTTAAACTTTAGGATTGCGCCATCATGCCAGAACTTTCTCTGTCATTTGTCCACTTTTTGCCGTTTGTTTCAGTCTTAGGAAATTTCATATTAATATTTAGAGACGGTATGTCGGCCAATATATCGGTATATCTGCATCCCTATTACTAACATGTATATTGTACATAACACATAAGGAATAAAGTAATCCAATGGATTTATTACAGAATGAACCCTGACATTTTCTTTGCTTATATTTTATGACCGTCTGTGTTTTTGTGTTCTCAGAACGGTCAAGAGTTTATCGGAGGTGAGCATTACGCAGGTGACCTGTGGTTACTGGCATTCTCTTGCTTTAGCCAGAGGTTTGTTTCTCACTCGACACCTCATGATCCTTCTATATTTCAGAAGTGTTTCACTCTAGTGATGTGTGTTTGTTGTGTGAACTCTCACTGCAGGGGGTCAGATATTCTCATGGGGTCAGAATAAATACGGTCAGCTGGGGTTCGGGACGCAGGGCGTTTCTGTCTCTACTCCACAAGTCATTCAGTCTTTACAGGGCGTTCCGTTCGCTCAGATATCTGCCGGGGGAGCTCACAGCTTTGGGCTGACTCTGTCCGGCGCTGTCTTCGGATGGGGACGGAATAAGTTTGGCCAGCTGGGTCTCAATGACCACGACGGTAAAAGAAAGCGCTTGTACAGTATGTTGTGTCACAGTGTTGGAGGTTTTGACGCTGAGATGTTCTTCAGATCGATGTTTTCCTGCTTTACTGAAGACTCTCAGATCTCAGCGAGTGGTTTATGTTTGCTGTGGAGAAGATCACACAGCAGCGCTCACTAAGGTCAACTTCACCTCCATCCACATGTACAGGCTTTTTGAATTGTTCATCATTCCTTCCTCAGTCAATTTCGATTCATTTACATACAGAAGATTCAATTCAACTTTTAATTCTGTCAAATATATCACATGTACGTTCAACACAAATCCTTTTGAAAATAGTTTTTGTGTTCTAAAATAACGTTTCATTCACTTTTTATGTTAAAGTTTAAATATAGTAATGGTTGGAAGGATGTGTGACACCAGTATCAGTGATGTTGAGTGTGTTGATATCATTACACACGTGTGTGTGTGTGTTTGTTATTGTGTAGGAGGGAGGTGTGTTCACGTTTGGAGCTGGAGGTTACGGTCAGCTGGGACACAACAGCACAAACCATGAGGTGAACCCCAGGAAAGTGTTTGAACTCATGGGAAATGTGGTGACGCAGATAGCTTGTGGAAGGTAATGTCCAATAATTCCTTAGTTCCACCGACAGAGAGCTTGTTGTGAGGGATGTCATTGTATAGAAGATGACTTGTGTTTTCATCTGCATGTAAGGCAGCACACTTTGGCGTTCATCCCTTCATCGGGAAAGATCGACTCGTTCGGTCTGGGAGGAAACGGACAGCTCGGGACCCGCTCCACCTGTAACAGAATGAGTCCTGCTCCAGTGAAAGGCTGCTGGCGAGCTTACACAGATCCTGTGCCGATGGAAACCCGTGAGTTCACACACACGATGATGGGACTTCATAATGACAGCGTGTTTGATATGAAGTGAGCATCCGATCACACAGATTGTGTTGTGTAGATGGTGTTTCAGAGGCTGGCGAGTGTTTCTGTGTGAAGAGAATCTACGCTGGAGGAGATCAGAGCTTCGCTCACTACGCTTCACCTGAGGTATTAGGCGACATTAGACCTGTCAAGTTTTCATCTTGAGTTTGCCATATTATTGAATGAAAAAGACCAGATTTTTGGGGATTTCATACATTCAGATTGAATCGTGTTATTTATTCCTAACTTTAGAGAAACACACAGTGATGGGTTCAATTCTTGCGGTGACTGCACACATCACAATGTTTCTATTGGCTCAGTTAGAGTCGTGCTAGTTGAAAGATTTAGATGTAAACAGTCACTACAATTTTTTTGTTCTTTGGTAACACAACAGACATCATTATTTACGAATGTAGTGATCCCCTTAAAGGCCCACTGCAATGCTTTGGAACGCACAGCATTATTTGATGTGTTGACGTCTGAAAAATTCTGTCATCGTTATTAGCATATCAGTTTATTTACGTCCTTAAGGCTCACTCATTTTCCATAAAAGGAAGGAAACATTTGTATTGATTTCACTTGCTCTTTAAGTCTGCTTGCAGAATTGCCACGTGTATTTGGATGTTTTTCTTTCATGAACGTGAAGTTTGTGTTTGTGTGACTGCAGGACAACATTCCTCCGCTGGATGTGACAGTTTGTAGCCCCGGCGGTCAGATCTGCACTCTGACCTATGATCTCATTCAGAAGTGGACGAGGAACACGCACGGGAGACTGTCAGCAGAAATCACAAAGTACTGACATCGTGTCTGTTTTCACGTCACATTACACCATCAATTAAACAGCAGCAGTACATTATAGGGATGATGTGATGATGTCTGTTACAGTGAGATTGATCTGGTCTTCTCCTCAGCCAGTTGTCTCAACGGAAGCTTTCTGTCCACGAGGTGAAGACACATACATTCAACATTCACGTTGCGATGCTGTCGTGTGCAATATTTTCATTAAATGCATTTACAATACGTATTTAATTACTTATTTTTTCATTTGTATTTTCCTAAACAAAAAAGTCAAATGTAATTTGTAATCAAATACTATGAGAGACTGTATTTTGTATTTTAAAATATGCTGTTCTATTCTTGCGTACAATAGTTTCATCACCATGCAGGGGTGGCACCACTGATCAGAAATTGCTGAAAATGTTTAGAAGACAATATTTAAGTGTATAATTTAAATAAATTCCATTAATACCATATGCAATATCATGGTATTATTATACCTCCCTAAAACATATAAGATGCTTAACTAAAGACTGACTTGGGCTATTATAACAATTGAATGAGTACTAATGTTTAGTTATTAGTGTGCTTTAGAGAAACAGACAGACATTCAGTGCTAGATAAAGATTCTGCATGCACACCTGACTGCTCCCAGGAAAATCAGTTAGTCATCTTTTTGTCTGAGAGAAGATGTAGATGTTCACCTGTCATCTGTCTATAAAACATACTGTGCTGTCTGCTTCTAACGCTATCTGGAGCCAGGGTCTGGTTATCCTACAGGGAAAAACACCTTTTAATGAAGGTCATTGTTCTTCGTTTTTACCCCACACGCTCCATTAATCACAGACGCAGCTGATAACAGAAAAATATAATTCACAAGGTGAAAAAAATCATTTTACATTCCGTTGTCACTTATTTACTCTTATTTCAGTCAACTATTCTCCAGCCCGACTGGCTTTATTGGTAGAACTCCACATAAAGAATGTTGTTTCTGAAAATATTATAGTGTTATAGTCATAGTGCATCTGGATGGGCGTCAAAGTACGGGCAACTGTATTTGTGCCCATCTCGTCGTGTGGTTGTTGATCAGATGATGGTCTAATGTGTTGTGTTTTGTGTAGTAATCCAGGTCATTACAGCACTAACAGCAAGTGCTCGGGTGTGGATGTAAACACGGCTCGTCTGCTCTATCACAGACTCATCCAGCATCATTACCCTCATGTGTCACAGATCGTGAGTCTCTCCGAGATCATTTTTAAACAACAACAATCAACATTCTGTCCTTTCCTCGCCAGTCTTTTTCTGTGAGTCACAACATGAGGTCCTAGACAAAAAGATCACGGATCCTTTAGTGTTTCACAGAAAATGTAAGCGTGTGAGGATGACAGGGTTTTAACGTGGAAGTGTCTGTTGTTAACAGTGTTTGGTGTTTTCTGAGGCAGATTGCTGCTAGTTTAGAGAAGAAACTCCTGCCCAGGTTGAGCGGTTCTCCACCAGACATCGAAGCTTTGAGACTTTACCTCACGCTGCCTGAATGTCCTCTCCTGAACGACCCCAGCAACTACACAACACTGACCATTCCCTTCGCCAAGTGTGTCATCAGTCTGAAAGACGCTCCGCTCCGAGTGCTCGGTACATCACATAAGAATCAGTGTGCACACAAGAAGCGTGTTCTGGTTACAGGAGCTCTATTGTCTTAAACGCACAGTAATACAGTACAGAACACGTGAAATAGAAAAGAAGATAAATAGGAGACTAGAAGGATCAGAAATATAAGTCATAGAAAAAGGTACAGTTTAGTTATTTGCAAGTGTGCCTAGTAAGTACTGTATACTACAATTGTGTACTGTACATTTTACATAAAGAGTATAAGATAGTGCACGTAACAACTTGGATGACACCAAACCAACCGCATTATGAACCAACACAAATCTGGTGAACTGAACGTGTGCCTGTAGAAAATGTGTCTCAGACCTCCTTTTAAGAAATTTTAACTTTAACTCAGAAACATCCCCCCAGTGTTGTTTTTTGCGTCCTGGTTTAATTTTTAGTTTTACTCCAGACTTTGTATCAAGCTGTCATTTTAGTGTTTATTTGTTTTAGTCATGTTCATACTCTATTAAGTCAAGTAAAGTCAGCTTTATTTATATAGCGCTTTTTACAATTTTCATTGTTACAAAGCAGCTATACAAGAAAACACATTGACTATAAGCAAAACATCTAAGGTTATGCAAGTCAAAACACAGGTCAAATATCAGACACACAATAAATTCCTATATGCAGTGTTCATTAAATAAGACTATCAAATTCTAGCAGCCCCCCGGCCAGGCAAACAGTGTAAAACAGTCTGCAAACGGTGGCGAGGAACCCAAAACCTCAGAGGGAGAGAAAGCCTAACCAGGGGATTCCAGTTCTCCTCTGACAAAAACTGCTGCCTCTGCACAAGCTCGACAGTGCTGCACAACAAGGCAAAATAACAAAAGTTAGATTTAAGATTATCATTATGAATCCAATAGCGTCTGAAGTTTTGTAATAAAGTTTTTAAGTATAGTCAAGTTTCAGTCGACTAAAGTCTGAGCATATTTCTCTTATTTTAGTCAGAATTATCCATAACAATTTTGTCTAGTTTTAATCGACGAAAAATGTTTTTTAGTAATGCCATTCTATTTAACCCAGTCAATATAGTATAAGTACCTAGTAGTACAGATGAAACCAAAATCTTCTTTTAGCCAAACCCCTTTCAAACATGGTTATCTTATTATATTATTGTTACCTTATAGACTCAAGAATACATCCATTCCAGACACGGAAGACGCTCGGATTTTGAATTTACAACTTATTTCTTTAACCAACCAAACATGTAGAAGTACATACACGTAATAATTAGGCCGTCGGTCCCTTTCTCTGTGTCAGACTTCACTTTGTTGTTTGTCGTTTACTCTAACTCACCTCAAAATAGCGTTAGAACATTTCGTCTCGTCTCGGTCAACGAAAATGAAGCGACAATGTAGCACAGTTAAAATTGTGTAAACCACATTTAGTCTCGTTTTTTTTCGTCAACAATATTGCATTATACATTTAATTATAGTTATCGTCACATGATCAGCATTAACCTTGCGTCTCGTCTTGTTTTTGTCACGTGATAAAGGTTCGTTGACAATGATACTAAGTCATAATTTTCTACATCCTGCTCCAAAAGCAAAAATTCAAACATGACTCTAGACATAGATGGGTGTTCTCATCACTGCGATTCCTCTCCTTCATGATGACGGTTGTGTGTTTGTTGTGCAGGTAACTGGTGGTCCAGGTTGGAGCCGGTGGTCTTTCAGAGGCTGGTGGAGCTCTATAAGGAGGTGGTGGTGTATCTGTTGCACATGCAGAAACTGGGAATCTCTCACGGTGAACAGAGAATCTTCACCTGCTTTCTGCACACTTCCCTCAAACTGCTGGAGATCCTGCACTCGGTGAGTCACACAACAACAACAACACACAGTGACTCAAGACATGGTTTGTTTTTGTGTAATATTTGTCTGGTCACAGGTCAATGAGCGCGCTGGCCAAATAATCCGGTACGACAAGTTTTATATTCATGAGCTGGATGAGTTAATTGACATCAGGAACGATTACGTCACCTGGATTCAACAGCAGATGTTCTCTGGAGTGAGTTCTACTCGTGCACTCAAACACACAAGATCAACACGAGCAGAAGAGTTACGTGTGATGTGTTTCTCACAGGTCACAGACTCTCAGGTCACCCTGTGCAAATACCCCTTTGTTTTTGACGCTCCGGCCAAGACGACGCTGCTCCAGACAGACGCTGTGATCCAGATGCAGGTGAGACTCTGTCTGGCTCGTGTGAGATGAGGTTTGACTGTAGTAAACTCACATCACTGTGTGCTGTCAGATGGCTGTGGACCAGGCGCAGAGGCAGAACTTCACCTCTCTCTTTCTGTCGGGGGGCGGAGGGGTGGAGTCGGTCAACCCGTGTCTCATTCTCATCGTGCGGCGAGAGAATGTGGTCGGAGACACCATGGAGGTGCTGAGGAAGTCCAAAAACGTGGATTACAAGAAACCTCTCAAGGTAGGAGTGACTGTGACTGATTTCTAATGCTAGTTTAAGGGTTAATACTATCACTGATGAATGACAGGAGAATCGGTTGAGAATTGTATCTTATAGTATATGAATGTTTGAAGTGTGTGTGTGTTTGACGGCGCAGGTGATTTTTGTGGGTGAAGAGGCCGTAGATGCTGGTGGTGTGAGGAAAGAATTCTTTCTGCTCATGATGAAAGAGCTCTTGGACCCAACGTACGGCATGTTCAGATACAACGAGGACTCTAGACTCATCTGGTTCGCTCATAAGGTCTTCCGCTTGTTAATGATGATGATCATGATGATGTGTGAGCTGTAAATGAGAAGCTTCACTCGTTCACGTTCTGTTTGAACACAGACGTTTGAAGACATCGATCTGTTTCATCTGGTCGGTGTGATCTGTGGTCTGGCCATCTATAATCTGACCATAGTGGAGCTGAACTTTCCTCTAGCGCTCTATAAGAAACTGCTGAAGAAAAGTCCAACGCTAGAGGACCTGAAGGAGCTCATGCCCGACGTGGGAAGGTGTGTGTGTGCATTGATATTTTTAACATTCACAGATATCTTCTGGATATATCCTTTTATAAACAGCAGAAGTGAAGACAGTGTCTTTAAGGGCTCATGACATTGACGCGCATGTGTGCGTGTATGAATATACACCGACTCGTGTCACTGTGGTCCTGCAGGGAAGAAGCTTATAAATCACACAGAACAATATTTTTTTAAATGCAAAAGGATTTCTATGATCGTGTGTGTGACATGAGCTGTTGTGTCAAATGTTGAAGTTCTTGAATTCTTCAGGAGTCTTCAGCAGCTGCTGGATTATACAGAAGAGGATTTAGAAGAAACCTTCTGTCTGAATTTCACAGTAAGAAGCATTTCACATTCAAACATTATTCAAAAGAACACACAGCGTCTCTCAACTCTGCTGTGTTTTCTCATTCTAGGTGATAGAGGACAACTTTGGTGCTACAGAAGTATTAGAGCTGATACCCAATGGGATGGACATCGGTGTGAACATGTCCAACAGGTGCTGTGATCTCACACGCACACACACGCGCACACACGCACACAGACGTCTGACTGCATTCATGTGTTTTTCACAGGCAGGAGTTTGTCTCTGCTTACGTGGATTATATTTTCAACACTTCTGTGGCTCCTCAGTTCACGGCGTTCTACGCTGGATTTCATAAAGTGTGCGGAGGGAAAGTTCTGGAGCTTTTTCAGCCCAGTGAACTGCAGGCGATGGTGATAGGAAACACTAACTATGACTGGAAAGAGTTGGAGAAGGTAAACAAGAACAGTCCATCTGCTGTCTTGACTTGAGGAATGACGTAAAGCAGCTAACAGCACACACAGAATCATCACAGGACAGTCCTTCATCTCACAGAGCAGCTCTTCTAGAGTCAGTGGCGTTATTCAAATACTGTTCCATCCAGCATATACAGTCACGGACAAATGTGATGTCTGGAAGAGATATTTGCTTTGAATGAATGAATGAATGACCCCTCGGGTTACATTAACCATCATCATATGATATGTATCATACAAAATACTCAAAACATGGTTCACGTATTTATTCTACAGAATTATTTGGCAAAAAAGCAAACAACAGTGTATCAGGAAAGAGGAGTTTTACTTTAATATACAAACAAATGCACAGAAAATCACAAAAGCTGAGAATACATCACTCAAACAGTTCTGAATATATCAACTTTTTGTGTTGATCAGTTTTCCTGTGTTGGACATCTGTTCTATGAATGTCTGTGCTGCTGCTGTTGTGTGTGTAGATGTGTTAGATGAGGTCTGACGGTGTGACTGTATTGGTTTTCAGAGCACAGAGTATAAGGGGGAATACTGGGCGGATCATGCCACCATCAAGATATTCTGGGAGGTGTTTCATGAGCTGCCTTTAGAGGACAAGAAGAACTTTCTATGTATGTAATATTTATGAGCGTGAGCTCAGTTTATGTGATGACTATAAAGAAAATGACCGGACTCAAACTCATTGACCATTAGTCAATCATTAGTTTGTGAGTAAGGGTTGACCTGCTGCTGTTTTACGAGTGTCCTCATCTCTTGTGTTCAGTGTTCCTGACGGGCAGCGACCGAATTCCCATTCTGGGTATGAAGAGTTTAGCGCTGGTCATTCAACCCACTGGCGGCGGCGAGCAGTATTTCCCTGTAGCGCACACGTGCTTCAACCTGCTAGACCTTCCCAAGTACACTGACAAAGAGACACTGAGAGAGAAACTGCTGCAGGCTATTGAACACAACCAGGGCTTTAATCTCGTCTGACAGCGATGAAGCGCTCCATCTGAGAGACGCAGGTAACACACGCTTCAGAATGAGAGGAGCGCAATCGCTCGCATTCATCACATCTATAAACTGTGTTTTTATAGCAGTCTTTGGTTATTTACTCAAGGGATAAAAGATTTCTGGAAATATTCCCTGTGCTTACGCTTGTGTTTCTTTGGTTAAAGTAGCATTAAAAATGTCACGTATGCAATGTTTTCATTATTTTAGATATACTTCAGATATAAATAAACTTCAAGAATTCTTGAGCTGTTTTGAAGTTTCTTTTGCTAAACCAGTGAGGTGGACTGATACTGGTCCAGTATTCTCACGTTTTTATCGTTTTTGAACATTTTGTCATCTCACAACTGCCGATCCAGATTTTTCTTGTGAATAAATGAACATTTTGTTTTCTGCACATTATTTTGTTATGAAACAATGATGTTCATCTTCTTCAGGATCGTCTGTGTTTGATGCCTTAATTTAAAAAAGACAAACTCAGTATTTATTCTTGTATAATTTCTATTTGAATAAGTATCAAAATCTGATTTAAAGTCCAGATGAAAATCAAATGTGTAGTACTCGGTTTCAGCATTATCATAAACATGAATAATAAAACGCCACCGATAGCGTTCCATCTGATCAAACCACAATAACTGCTGTTAGTCTTCTCATCACACGCGTCTGCTTCCATTAACCTGTACCTGTGTGTGTGTGTGTGTGTTGCTGTGACAAATGCTGGTCTTTGAAGATTGTAAATAAACACAATTTTTTTCTCTATGTTTGTGTGTTTCTGTTTAGACAGCATCTGACTGTCTAGATATTTACCACCGAAAGAATAACAACAACTTTAACAATTCATTACCAGTTTCGTCATGTTTTTTATAATTGAAGACTGATTCACTTATACTGACAGTAATTGTGCAGATCCACACATGTCAGTGAAGCTTTGAAATAACTTTATTTTTAGAATGCTGTACATGTTTGGCATGGGCGCCGAGGTTCATACAGTATGAAGAGCAGATTAAGTTCTGCTGCATGTGTGTGAGAGAGAGAGAGAGATCAGTGAGGAAGCTCGTGATGGACGAGTTCATAATGCGAGCCGCAGGACGGACAGCGCTGTGGGTTTCCTTCATGCAGCCAGAACCAAACAATGGCCGTGTTGTCCTCCTCACCTGCACAACACAAGAAAACAAGTTCAAAAGTCCTTCTGGAAAATAACCATGACCTTTCCCCCTCCCCCTCCCTCTCTTTTCATAGGCCTTTAAGTGAGTTTATTTGATAGATAATATCAAATAAATAAGTTTCTATATAGTTTGAGTGGAAACATTCACAAACGACACATTTGTAGATGTTATTTCAGTGTGAAGCGTATGAACATGAGCTGCTGTTTCTCTAGTGCTCGTGTCTTACACAGACAGCCAACCAGACGCTTGTTATTGATGCTGGGCACGATATGAGGGTCGTCTCTGGTTCCCGTATATTCCTTTGGCTTGAGAATGCTGTATGGATCCTACACAACAGATGGAGTTTGATTCATTTACAGGAAATCTTACTGTAAAGCTGAAACTCAAATGAAATGTCACAGGTTTGTCTCACTTTGCCCTTCTTCATGGCCTGCAGGACACGTCGCTCCAGACCTGCAGCCTGTTCCTCATCTGTTGGGATACCTGAAACACAAGTGACGTCATCTGGGATTGATTTCTCGTGGGCCGCTGGATGTCGCCAAACCCCGCGAGATCAGATGATGTTAATGATCAAGAATAACTGACACACGAACTCAGATTCATGCCAACAGAGGCCGGACTACAAATGACCTTCATTCAGATCACTCTTCATACTGTGAAGTGTTATTACTGTCGTTTGTGTTACTGATACTTTTTCAAATATAGAGAATCTTTCTATCGTGTCGCTTTAGTTTCTGTAAGTGTGAACAGGTGACATTCGTGTTCTGCTGAATACACAACAGCGCTGACATTAAACTCGTTTATTAATACAGACAAAGCGCAACATGTTTGTTTGTTAGTTAGCGTTACACCTGCAGGCGCGACATCAGAGCGTCGAAGCGTCTCTCACCTTTAGCGGACATCGCGCGCTGAGGTGTTTGCAGTAAAACATGTTTCCTTCTCATCAAAGTGACGCGACACGCGCGCAGCAGAAGTTTACTCGCCATCTTCAACTTGTGTGTGTGTGTGCGTGCTGCACGACCCCGACGCGACTCGAGTTTATGATTGACGGGAGGATGGGCCAATCAGAAGGAAGAGCCGCTAAACCAACACACAGAGGGGGCGGTGCGCGAGTGAGTTTTTCTTTTAAATGTTAAAAAGTTTTCCAGATACAAAATAGTTGATTTTATTTTGTCAGCACACAAACACAAACACTCTGAATGTTCATAGCAAAGCACACGATACAAAAATACATGAACACACACATGTTAAACAAGTGTTTATACAAGACATCCAAATATCAACATAAAAAGAAGAAAACATACACTTTCGATTCTCATGTAAATACAAATGAAGAGTTTGCTTCCAAAATGTTTTTGTGGGGTTAGTTATCTTAAATCTTTATAGTTATTATGGCTTAAATCAAGTTCATTCTCTAAGATAAAACATGTTGTTTCCTGATGATCAGATATTCACCTCTATACGCCGAGGATGTACAATCACAGAAGACAAACACACAAAAGCCAGAAAAGAGAAGACAAGAGAACGGATGAATCTTTATATTTCATAGTTCCTGAACTTCTTTAAAAGGCCTGAAGGAGCTTCGGCTGCCCAGCGGAACCTGTGATGCCAATAATCACCTGTCAAACGCACAAAACACCACAACAGTAAATCACAACAACATTCACTCATTGTGTGTGTTTATGATTCTTTTGATCTTACTTGATGGCAGTTGACCAGAAGTTTTCTCTTCTTGTTTCTCTGATGGAGTGTGTTGATGTTCTGGGTCTTTGGGAGCTTCCAGCATCGGCTCCTTCTTGCTCCGAACAGCCCAGTGCATCGACTGAACCGCCAGACACACAACTGTCATTCTTACTGGGATTATAAATCCTCATTTATTCAAGAATCATTTCACTCACCATTCTAACAGAGTCACTGAGCGCTTGCCACTGGCTGAATGGGATTTTAATTTGACTTCTGAGCCAGAGATCATAATTCTTTCGTTTCTTTTCATCTGTCAGAACTTCTTTAGCTTCCTGTAACTTCTGAAACTCCTCAACTGCAAACAAACAAAAACACCTGATACAGAGAAATGCTGTTTTTATTATGAAATAATGAATGTTATGGAAATACCTGCACTGGGGTTTTCTGGGTGTTTGTCAGGGTGACAAGACAGGGCTCGCACTTTAAACTCATTAACAATCTGCTCCGTCTATGAGAGAGAGACAGTTAGTGAAAGACAGACAGACAGAGAGAGAGAGAGACAGTTAGTGACAGAGAGAGAGACAGAGACAGAGAGAGAGAGACAGAGAGAGAGAGAGGAGTGACAGGATGTTGTGTTGTTATTCGCTTCCGCTGTGTGACACATTCAACAGGCCTTTCTCCTGATCATCAAACTCATTCTCTGACAGCTGTGCACTCATCACATCATTTACACACGTCACAGGCACCACTCTCACATTTAAGAACCATTGTATTTTAGGGCGACGTTTAAAGCAATACGTAGGCCTACAAAAATAAACGATCTTGTTAGTTGTGCGTTTACCGTGGAGAGTTCATCACACCCGAGCAGCCCATAATAATCCTCCGAATCCTCCGATCTGCAGTTTAATATCGACTCCATATGCGCGTCAATCTCCGACACTCAAGTAACGTTACACTCCCGTTACCGTAAAGTCTCGTGTATTCACTCCCGTTACCGTAAAGTCTCGTGTATTCACTTCCGTTACCGTAAAGTCTCGTGTATTCACTCCCGTTACCGTAAAGTCTCGTGTATTCACTCCCGTTACCGTAAAGTCTCGTGTATTCACTCCCGTTACCGTAAAGTCTCGTGTATACACTTCCATACCGTAAAGTCTCGTGTATACACTCCCGTACCGTAAAGTCTCGTGTATTCACTCCCGTTACCGTAAAGTCTCGTGTATACACTCCCGTTGCCGTAAAGTCATTTTTCAGTGTTATGATACTTTCTTGTATGTCTGTGGTGTATCATTTGCGTCTGTTACGCTTCTATAATTGTATTATTTATAATTTAAGTCTATCTCGAAGTGTTGTCTTTCTATCAGATCTTAACATCCGAATGGTTTCCAGAACGGTGTTACCGTGTCGCTGTTTATCACGTGCTCGGTTTAAATGGCCGTACGGCGCACGCAGTTGCAGTGACGTCATGTTAGGTGCCCACTGGAAGCTCCTCCCCTACTCACTCCCAGCCGAAGATGGCGGACTGCGAAAATAAACGGGACGGACCCGCCGATACCGGTCGCTCTGCTGATCCGGACGAGCCGGTGGTGAAGAAACCGAGAGGGATGAACCCGTCCGGTGATCCGGAGCACAACGGAACCGAGTCGGCGAGCTCAGAGCCGGCGGGCATCGATGAGAGCGATCAGGCCTCAATAAAGCACACTGAACCCGGGAGAACCGCCGAAGCCGAGCTCGAGCTCTCCGGTAAACTGATGACTTAAGTTACTCTCTTAACCGAGCTGTCAGACTGACCGTGTTTTCATTCTTCATAAAGACACATTATAGTGAGCGAGACGCGCTCTTCAGACTGTGGTAGTATCATGAGTGTAGTATGTATGCACTATATGATCACGGTATTGGGCTGTCCTGTGTCTCAGTGGTTACATCATGACGCGAGTATCTGTGGATTAGCTTTTGCTATGACATGACATATCGCTTATTGCTCCCTGTACTCTCTGTTAGTCTCTTTGGATAAAAGCGTCTGCTAAATGACTCCATGTAAATGACGCTGAGGTCAAGGGTTCGATCCCACCGGATTACACATACTCAGAAACAGTGTATAATAATGCAAGTTTATTTTTAGCGTATGCAAAATGCATACATGTATTATAATGTGGTGATGATGTCATTACAGTACTGCAGTCTTAAATCCGTTTAATCGTAAAAAAGCATTTGACAGGATAAATGCTGATGGTGGTTTTGGAGGGAATATATCTCACTTTTCAATGATGGCTGTTGTTCTAATAATGTATTACTGGAGCAGATGTGACATGAATGTAAGATTTTGTGTTATTTTTCACACAGAGTTGTCTCATGAAGGCGTCCATCCAAATGGCTTTACATCACCTGATCGTCATGGTGATGATGATGATGATGATGATGAGTGCTCATCTCGCGCCAGCTCCAGTGACTGGACCCCTCAACCGCAGATCGGTGAGACTTGACCGAACTCAATCTGTCGGCTGAATCCTGTGCCAGTCCACAACATTCCTTTTAAAGAAAAACCAATGACTGGATTCAAGCATTAAATCTTTCAAAGAGATTCAGACATTAGTTTGATGAAGCTCATCTTGATAAACTGAACGGAGAAACATTTTGTTCAATTGTGACAGTGAAGACAGACGTTTAGACAGACGCTTTGTGTGTTTGGTTTATGTTGCTCACAGATTTTTATGATGTTCTTTGTTTAGGTTCCTATCGGTTTATTCAGCAGCACATCATGAGAGGATCCGATCCGAGGGCCATTCTGAAAGATCTGCTGCCCGAGACCGCCCTTCCACCAGATCTGGATGACATGACACTGTGGCAGATCATTATCAACATCTCTGAACCACCCAAAAGAAAGAAACGCAAAGACATCAACACCTTAGAAGACGTCGTCCGGCTCCTGAACGAAAGCAAGAAGATCCTCGTGCTGACCGGTGCTGGGGTGAGTGTTCAACACGCTCGTCCTTAACACAGACCAGAGCCGTTCTTTCACATTTCACGTTGATATTTGTCTAGTATTGATTTGTGCATTTTTGCACTTATGTTTTGTTACCATTTATTTACTCTTTTTTTTTTTTTTATACTGCTATATATACAGTATGGGTCATTTTTTGTTTCAATTTTAATTTGGTGTTTATTTTTAGTTAATCATTTTTCTGCGCTTTTTTCAGTTTTTTTATTTGATTTCAATCAACAGAAGCGTTTAAATAGTTTGATTTAACTATAATAATGGTGTTGCAGACAGTGAATGGAGATGTTTCTTTGTTTCTCCGCAGGTTTCTGTTTCCTGTGGAATTCCTGACTTTCGATCACGAGATGGCATTTACGCTCGACTGGCTGTGGATTTTCCAGACCTTCCCGATCCGCAAGCGATGTTCGACATTGATTATTTCAGAAGAGACCCGAGGCCGTTTTTTAAATTTGCTAAGGTTTGATAAACACTTCTGCACTTCCAGACGAGAAACAATAACTGCCAGTTAATGTCAATGAAAGTTTTTTCCACCTCCTGTTTCTCAGGAAATTTACCCAGGACAGTTTCAGCCGTCTCCGTGTCACAGGTTCATCTCAATGCTGGATAAGAAGGGAAGGTTACTGAGAAACTACACGCAGAATATTGATACACTTGAGCAAGTCGCTGGAATCCAGAAGATTATTCAGTGTCACGGTATATAAACCACACCATCACATTTACATTGAATGTCAACAAGGTGTTGCTGTTGGATTTGAGATCATGTGTGATGGATCGGTTTTATTTCCCAGACAAAAGTGTAATGGCATAGTTCTGTTTGTCTTCAGGGTCTTTTGCCACAGCGTCTTGTCTGGTGTGTAAACATAAAGTGGACTGTGAGGCAGTAAGAGAAGATATATTCAAGCAGGTATGATGGAGAATGTGAACGTCAAATGATTTGCCTGCTAAAGCCTGGGCTGCTTATGGAAACTGTGTGTTTTGCTGGTTGCAGGTGGTTCCTCACTGTCCAAGGTGTCCGTCAGACATCCCTTACGCCATCATGAAACCAGACATCGTCTTCTTTGGCGAGAACCTTCCGGAATTCTTCCACAGAGCCATGAAGCAGGATAAAGATGAGGTGGACCTTCTCATCGTGATCGGCTCCTCGCTGAAAGTTCGTCCGGTTGCTCTCATACCGAGTATGTTCTGTCTTCTGTTTAAAGAAGGAGTGCAGTCACCCTGTTTTAAATGTCCCTGCACACCAATGAAGTTATACACAGTTTTTACATGAACCATCATGTCCCGAACACCTCGGCTGTGGTGCTTTTTTTTCTTGTGAGTGATTTTAGGTTTGAAATGAGAGCTTTTGGTTGTTCTGTCTCTGTAAAGGCTCAATCCCTCATGAAGTGCCTCAGGTGTTGATAAACCGCGAGCCGCTGCCACACCTGAACTTTGATGTGGAGCTGCTGGGAGACTGTGATGTCATCGTAAACGAGCTCTGTAATCGGCTGGGTGGAGACTTTGAGCAGCTGTGCTTCAACTCCTGCCGTCTCAGCGAGATCCGAGAGAAACCCCCCGCCCCGTCACCCATACCAGTGGAGCCGCTGTCTGCCGAGAGCACGTCCACGCAAGAGACCGATGCTGCCGACTCTTCTGAGGTCACCGCTGACTGTCCAACTGCTCCGTCTCCTGAAACAAATGAGGAGACATCCGAAAGAACGAGTCCTTCGCCGGAGACGACCGAACCCAGCGGCCCTCGGAGCCTCCAGTTTGAGGTGACGGACTCAGGCTTGAATACACAGTCTGCGAAGACGACAAGCCCTCGTGCTGACAGACCTGAAGAAGAAGAAGAAGAACCTGAGGAACAACAGCGGGTTGAGATGTCCAGACGCCGCTGGAGGAGACGAATCTGTCAGAGTCCCATCAGCAAACGCCTCGGAGGTAAAGCCTTCATTACTTTCTCTGGGTTCACACCATCTGTTACTTCCGTCTTCTCATAAATGTTGTTGTTGTTTTCAGCCTCTCAGTATTTGTTTCAAACGCCGAACCGCTACATTTTCCACGGTGCTGAAGTTTACTCCAGTTCAGAAGATGAGACGTCCAGTTCGTGTGGCAGTGACAGTGAGAATGAAGACAGTGACGTGGAAGAGGACATCACACCGCCGATCGAGAGCGAAGAGACAGTACAAGAAAATGAACACAAAAGCCTTCAGACAGACAGCACGACAAACACAAACCTACACAACAGCACAACAGAAACACGATAACCGCTGATGGACTTCTGCTCTGATCCCTGTCAGACCTGTTATGTTTTCTAATGCATGTTGCCTTTCATTTTGTTTGCCTTATACAGTTTTCTTTTATTATCACCAGTCTGTTTGTATCTTTAGATGTACAAAATGTTTCATTCCAGTGTGCCAGTGGACGCTTGGGATAAAAAGGGAATGATTTTCAGACCAAAGATTGCTTTTTCCATATCTGGTTTTTTTTGTATTTTGTCAGAGCCGGTCATTGCTTCTGTCCACCATCTTCATCAAACTCTGGCATTTTCTCAACAGTTGGCAGCTACGTTCAGTCTATTCAAACTGTTTTATACCTTGTAATATAGTCATGGACTTATGGTTGCCATTTGTTATCTGTTTTTGCAAGACAGAGACTGACATGCATTTTGACTCTTGTTCTTTTTGTCAAGCACTTAGTGTCTTTTGTCTCTTTGATGGTTTCTACGGAATGCATTTTTCTGTTGTCACTGATTGGGCATTAAATCTTTATGACACTGTCAACTTGAATTATCAACACAACATAATGCAGTTTGACTTCATTTCCTCAAAATTTCCTTGAAAATGTTTGAAAAATGTCATTTTCACCTCACACGTTCGGTGTTTGCCTACATGCAGGCGGGACATCAAGTGTGACCACACATTTCGGAGCTGTTATCACACACATACATACTGGTTTCTTTACATAAAGCAAGTGGTTTTGTATAGGAACACTATTGTGTGTATATACTTAAAAAAAAGAATCTCACAATGATCAATTTATATAAATTATCATTGAGGTCCGGCATCCTATTCAGTTTAGTTGGATTAATTACCTTGTCAACAACTCAAGATGTGATTTCATGTTCCACATGTGAAGGGTCCAGAAGAAAACGCCTTTAAATTCGTCAGACTGGTTTCTTTTAAAAGAGCATTTTTATCAGACTTGTATAGGTTCAGTACCATTAATACCACATGTTTTAGACCAGACAGAATCTGATGGAGAGAACTACTCAAAGAAATAAGAAAGAATCTTCTGGGGCCGGTTGTTCAGAAAGTTTAATCTGGATAAGAATGATGTGTGAATCCCATATTTTGCTATCTAGGGTCAAATAATCCATCTTCCTTTTTCCCCTTTTTTCAAAGCAAAACTGGATTGCGTCACCCACGCACACACACACACACACACACACACACCATTTCTAGGGTTTACATCCAGTATGCGGCAGTCCTGTGGGAGAAAATGCCTTGTTGATGCTAGAGGTCAGAGGAGAATGGGCCGACTGATTCAAGCTGATAGAAGATCAACTTTGACTGAAATATCCACTCGTTACATCAGAGGTATGCAGCAAAGCATTTGTGAAGCCACAACACGCACAACCTTGAGGCGGATGGGCTACAACAGCAGAAGACTCCACCGGGTACCCCTCATCTCCACTACAAATAGGAAAAAGAGGCTACAATTTGCACGAGCTCACCAAAATTGGACAGTTGAAGACTGGAAAAATGTTGCCTGGTCTGATGAGTCTCGATTTCTTCAGACATTCAGATGGTAGAGTCAGGATTTGGCGTAAACAGAATGAGAACATGGATCCATCATGCCTTGTTACCACTGTGCAGGCTGGTGGTGGTGTTGTAATGGTGTGGGGGATGTTTTCTTGGCACACTTTAGGCCCCTTAGTGCCAATTGGGCATCGTTTAAAAGCCACGGCCTAACTGAGAGCATTGTTTCTGACCATGTCCATCCCTTTATGACCACCATGTACCCATCCTCTGATGGCTACTTCCAACAGGATAATGCACCATGTGACAAAGCTCCAATCATTTTCAAATTGCTTTCTTGAACACGACATGAGTTCACTGTAGTAAAATGGCCCCCACAGTCACCAGATCTCAACCCAATAGAGCATCTTTGGGATGTGGTGGAACATGAGCTTCGTGCCCTGGATGTGCATCCCACAAATCTCCATCAACTGCAAGATGCCATCCTATCAATATGGGCCAACATTTCTAAAGAATGCTTTCAGCACCTTGTTAAATCAATGCCACGTAGAATTAAGGCAGTTCTGAAGGAGAAAGGGGGTCAAACACAGTATTAGTATGGTGTTCCAAATAATCCTTTAGGTGAGTGTGTGTATATATATTGCATTGTGTTCACCCAAGAGACTTTGCGCTCAATATTAAAAATATTTAAAATGGGATTATTTTATGCTGCCAAAATCTGTTTTTCTTTACTGTCAGCTACTGAACGGTTTAATAGGAAGAAGCCTAATTTTAATTTTAAAAAGCAAATTTATCAAGAGAAAAATAAATATGTCTGCGTGTGTGTATATTACATGATATAAATGTTGTATGTTTGTGTACATTTAAGTTTTTATTACATTTTCTGTTCCCTGAAATCCACCCTTCTGCTTGGATCTGTATAATCCTGTTTAACAGATCAAAGGTTCCTGATCTCACTGAAAAGCTTTGACCAACACAAACTGACAAATTTGATCTGGATCAAAACCTAGATTGGATTTTGTGATCTAATCAAATTCTCAATCCGTTTTTTTCTTTTGAACAAACCATTTTAAAATTGACTCCAATCACATTACTTTTGATCACAAAGAGGAAGTGCAATACGAATATAACCAGCAGGGGGCAGTGTAGGATAAAACATGAAGTGCTGTATAGACTAATAACGGTCTTGTGTCCTATATTGAAGATACAATACGGCCCCTGGTCGGAACTAATTGAAATGGAAAATCACCAGAAATTAGTTTTAAAGGTTTCACGATATTTTAATGGATATTTCAAAAAGTAATAAATTGAGTATTTTTTTAAAGCAAGTGATATTAAACACGGTGTTCGGACGTTCCGTTGGACTTTTATTTTGATACGGAAGCTCAAACTGGAAACCCGTCGGCCATTTTACGGAAGTCGGCGTCCCGTCTCACTGCGGAGTGACAACAAAACAAACTGAAGAGAAACACGAGCCGCAGATGTGATGTGACGGTAAACTTCTTCCGCTACTCCAGTCAAATGGATGAAATGGAGGAAGAAGATTTCGAGTCGCTCGATGATCACAACCATAACTCTCGCGCCGTGTGCTCACCTGCGCAGGTGTGTGTTTGTTCATCTCTGTGGATGTGTGTATATCTGTATATGATGCGTGTATGTCGACTCACAGGTGTGTGTGTGTGTGTGTGTGTGTGTGTGTGTGTGTGTGTGTGTGTGTGTGTGTGTGTGTGTGTGTGCGCGCGCGCGCAGGTGTGTGTGGACTCGGACTCGGACTCCAGCAGCAGTGACGCTTGTGAATCAGACGCACTGCTGCTCAGCTCAGCTTCCAGATTCCGTGAGTTCAGCTGCAATCAGACACTACAGTCACGTGATCGCTCAGATGATTGACATAGATGATTGACGCGCTGCTGCACGTGCTTCAGTTACTGTAGTACACGTTAAAGATGATGACGGTCTTGCATCATCATCATCATCATCGTGTCATGAAATTCAGTTTACATTTACATTTAGTCATTTATCAGACGCTTTTATCCAAAGCCACTTACAGATGAGGAAACATTGGAAGCAATTATAACAACATAGGCAACAAAACACATAAGTGCATCAAAACTAGTCCATTAAAGCCTAGTACAGTATACAAAGATAAGTTTAAATTCAGTGACGTATAAATAATGTGAAGCTGACGTCAAGCCTTGTGTTTTATGTTGCAGTTCCGCCATTTTGGGAGGCTCATACTCCGCTGTTATTATTGTTTTGATATATGGAGAAATTTGAAGTGCCTTTTCCAGAACGACTCCACGTAATGGTATTGTAGTTTTTAATACAGCAAGACTGACCAACCACAGATGTATGATTAATCAAACAAACAAAACTCTCCTTTGATGGCAATAGCAGCCAGCCTCCCAACATGGCAGAGCATTCAACACGGCGTGATGTCGATTGACAAGCTCTATAGCAACCGACCGACGGAGAGATGAGCTCTTAGTAGATGACAGACGTGACATGTCAAACCTTCAGTGGATTGAACTGTGATGTTGTTGAATCTGTGTGTCAGTCATGAATGGGATGAGCGCAGAAGAGTACAGGACGGTGTACTGGCCCAAACTGGAGTCAGCCGTGGATCAGCTGCTCACTCAGAGTCCACTGGAGCACATCTCCATCTCATATGAACAGATATATAGGTGCGTGCCATGTGTGTATACGTGTGGTCTGTGTTGCTGCACGTCTGTGTGTGTGTGTGTGTGTGTGAGTGTTATAAGTAAGTCAGACGTCTGTCATTGTTTTTTCAGTCACGTGTATAAGTGTGTGTGTCAGCAGCATTCTGAACTGCTGTACAATGACTTGATGTGGAAAATCAGGTGTCATCTGGAAAGAGTCTCGTCAATGCTGCAGGTCAGCGCATTCAACAAATGATCACGCAACAATCCGCCACTATTATGTCATATGCATTCACGTTATATTCTGGGATGTTTCTTGAAGGCCAGTCCGGCGGAGTGTTTCATTGAGAACTTCAACGTTGCTCTGACTCAGTACATCGCCGCCCTGCACTGCATCGTTCCAGTTTTCATCTATATGGTAAAAATGTTTTTTCAAACTTCAGATTCCTCTCAATGAGTTGTGTAGTAAAGTTGTTGTGGTGTTTTGTTGAAGAACAAGTTCTACATCGAGACCAAGCTGAACAGAGACCTGAGGGATGATCTCATGAAGCTCTTTTCAGATCATGTGGCAGAGAAACACGTCCACACGTTACTACGTCAGTACAAATCCTTTCATCACCACAGAGCAAATCTGTTTTACACATATATTGAGTGAAGTGTTTTTTTATGTTTCATCAGCTCTTCTTCAAAACGCTCATTCCATGCCATTTCAAGTCAAACCATCAACAATGGCGAGTGTGGTGAAAGGTCTCTACAGCCTCCGGCCGGGTGAGATTTTCTGAAGGGTTCTAGTGATTCTGCTTCATTTGTTTTGCAATGTTCTCTATGAATCTGTGTTTTTGTCCACAGATTGGGTTCCTCTCGCCCCGGCTCTGTTCTCAAGATTCATTCCTCAGATTCATCCTCCCGCTCTTGAATCTCAGCTCCCGTTTTATGCTGCTCAAGACAAAAAGCTTCAGCTGGAGCTGTCGCAGAACGGTTTCTGCAGGTAACGCTGTCCGCTGTAAACCAGTTTAAAAAACAGACCCAATAATTCAAACATGACCACTCCTGAATCTGTTGTCTGTTTCCAGAGGCGATCAGTCACGGAAGAGAGCGAGCGAGGAGTCGTGACACAAGTATCAAACCTTCTGAAAGACCATCAGTCTGTAAAAACACTTCACATAGTTTCAGTTCTAGAAATCTATTATTGTGAGAATTGCCAAAAGCATTAGAAAACTGCTGCTGTGATGATCAGTGGGACCTCTCAGTATTTACAAAGCACATCATACACACCTGGAGCTCTTTTCTGCTTTTACTGGATTCATTTTACACACAGAAAGGAGATCTTCACTCCATCTTTTATTAGTACATGATGATGAATATGATGATGAAGCTATTTTTGACATTGATCATTAAGAAATTCTAGAAATTTTATGGCGAGTGTAGTTTTAAGCTGTTTTAACACACACGCACGCACACACACCATAAGAATGACGTGCCTTTGGGTTTTGCCTTTCTTTATTTCATTCAGATCTTTAAGTTTATTTTGATATGTGCATGTAAATGAATCATGTAACTATTGGCTTGTTTTTTCCATAAAAAATAATTCATCACATGATCTGGTGTGATGATGTGTAATATAAAGCGCTGCTAATAACTGATGTGGATTAAATCTTGAAAATCTAACCGTGTAGATTCACTTTCAGACTGTAAATCTTCAGTTCTTAATATAACACTGAAATCATGTTCATATGTTAATGCTGATTTACATTGATCCAACCCAAACGTGGATGAGTTTGAATTAACCTTTAAACGTGGAGTTTAATAAACTGAGTTTTTTTCAAAAATTCTGTCTTGTGTTGCTTACCTGAGTTATTTTAAAAACAAACTATGAAATCTCCCATAATGCACGAGTGCTGGTGTTCTATCAGCCGTTCCTCTGACAGTTTTCTCACACACACGCCTCCCTCCAAATGAGCTGCCAGCAAATGTTATTTCTTGTGCTGCTGACACCTCGGCCGGCAGGAACTCAAGGTTAACTCGGCACAGGACAGATTCTGACGTCTGTAAACTGGACGGTGAAGTTCTGCGCAGTAGATTGTGGACGTCACACTGAAGGTAAATCATCTTGTGATCTGTGAGCGTGACTTTAATATTTTATGGCTTCACTTTAACATCATCACTTGTGTGTCTGTTTCTATTTTCGACTGGAATGTCATCACAGTTTCTTTATTCTGTGCACACATGTATTTCTGGAAATTACTCCCATAAAGGAGTCTTTGGTTCTGAACTTGCAGAAGTTATGATATATAACGATATGTTTGTATCATGTCAAGTGAGCTCTTACTATTATTATCTCTGCTGGGGTGGGGGGGGGGGGTTCTGGAGATTAATGAACGCAGCAGCTGAGAGAGAGAGAGAGAGAGAGAGAGAGAGAGAGAGAGAATCCCAGTCTGTGTTGTTTGAGTGTCAGAAGCATCTGCAGGCAGATTATGTTTCTAGATTCAGTAACATCAGGGACGCCCTCATCAAACCTTCACAGATAGAAATAAAATGCTGATTTATTTTAATTGGGAGTCAAGGTTTGCAAGTTTAATAGGTTTGGAACAATCTGAAGGTGAGTAAACAATGACAAAACTTTCATTTTTGGGTGAACTATCCCTTTATTCACATGTTTTAAGCGGCTCTATAACAAACGTGTTTTGACATGTCTGAATATTAAAGAAGATGTGATTTCTGTATGTTTATTAAAGTCATGTTGAAGTTACGTGAAACTGATGTCAACAGGAGTTTATCTTTATTCTTCTATAGAGGTCAAATGTATTTGATTTTGATCGATGCTGTGATGAGCTCTGGAGCACATTCTGACTTCTTTTCTCAGATCTGAATCTGTGTGGCTTTAGAGAACAGAAAAGAGTTGTTTTATGCAAACCCTTAAAGGATCGGTCCTCACTTACTCGCCCTCGAGTCATTCTGAACCCGTATATGCAAGTCTTTGCCATTCAGAATCAAGCATTCCAACGAGCCGTGTAATAAAACAAGACATTATACATGTACATTCTGTGCAAGGTGCTAAACTTCACACTGTTATGTAACTGTATGTATTTCACAGTAATGTTGTTTATTATTTGTCTAGAGTCATGCAGGATCAGACGGTGGATCAGCCCACATCTCTATCGCAGCTCCTGAGAGAGACTTACCTGTCTGAAGCCAGAGATCATCATCGACACGCTGAATCCAGCTGCTTAGATTCCCCTCGACGTCTGGTGTATGGATCTCTGAAAGAGAAAACCCACAATTCTGCTGGAAGACTGGATGCTCCGTTCCCGGATCTGTCTGCTTTCTTGAGTCAGGAGGAGTTGGATAAGAGCGTCGATTTGGCCTGCAAAGCCATCAGCCATGAGCCGCACGAACGCCAGCACAAATCTGACGGACGTCAATCCAGCATTCCTTCTGACAAACTGGCCATCGAGACCCCGGCCCAGCCATCCGTCCGAGACGACGCGGTGAGGAACGTCAGAACGTCCAGGGAACCTCCTCCAGACTTCAAAAGACCCTCGAGAAACGCTCCGTATGGTTTAGAGCCTCAATCTAAGAAAGAGTTCCTCAACAAGGCGGCTGATTTCATAGAGGAGCTTTCTTCTCTCTTCAAAGCCAACAGTTCCAAACGAATTCGGCCTCGCTCTTGTAAAGGCCATCGCAGTCGACAACAGAACAAAGCCCAGCTCGACGTCTCTTCATTCTCGTACCCTCATGCTGAAGAGAGAGAAAGAGCAGTTCTCTGTCACGACGAACAACCGATGGAGTTTGACAAACCGATGGATGGAGTCGTGGAGGAAGCTTGTATGATGGAGGTGGAGCCACAGGAGTCTCCGTGTGAAAGTGAGAAGCCAGCTTTGATGGAGCCGGAGAGAACAGAGGAACCTACCGTGTGTGAACCTCCACAGTTTATTCAGAAACTCAAAAGTAGAGAGGTTCCAGAGGGCAGTAAAGTCCAGCTGGACTGTCTAGTGAGAGGACTGCCCGCACCTGAAGTGAGGTCAGTTTCACATCTTCTTCATTACAATCCCACTTCACACATCTGACACAATACTCACACATTCACTGTTGACAGGTCAGATACCTCTCATCATTTATTTCACCCGCCTCATGTGTGAGTCGTTCTTCGGTGGAACACAACAGAAGATATGTTGAGAAATGTCTGGTTTTGTTTTCATATGATGGAGTTCAGTCAGTGTTCAGTTTTTGATGATCAACATTCTTCGAAATATCTTTTGTTGTGTTCTGAAGAAGAAAGAGACTCACACAGGTTTGACATGACATGGGAGTGAATATATGATGACAGAATTCTCATTTTCTGAATTCTGAAAAAAGCCAGTGTTTCTCAGTCTCCAGTTTCTGAATGTTATTTAGTTTCTCCAGTTAACACACTAACAAGCTGATGAGTTGAATCATGTGTTTTATATTTATATATATATATATAGAGAGAGAGAGAGAGAGAGAGAGAGAGAGAGACTTCTGAAATATTCACAGATTTGACATTGAAAGGGAACCCGAGATAAATGTAGAATGAAGTTTTTATAGAGATGTGGGCCCCCGGAGCCAGTAAGAAAACACCACTCGCATTCGTGTTTGACAGCAAATTAAAATCTAGTTCATCATGTTTTCAGCACAAAGATGAAAGTTGAGCATGGAGTCTGACCTCAGCCATTCTAATTTTACCACATTAGAAATGTGATGCTGTGAGAATGCAAGTATTTAAATGAACATCTCAAGTCTTCTTCAGTGAGTCCACGAGTAAACACCACCTGATATTATGTGGATCATATAGAACTCAAGTGTGTCTGAATTCATCTGGAGGACAGAAGAATATGTTCTGCTGATTCTCTGTAGACTTTGACTAACCTTTGTAAAGTCGTAGGTTTGTAAAATATTCTTTCTTGAATCTAGAACCTTTACCATCTTTCTAATGATAAAGATCTTTAGATTTAGATTATTAACAAGAAAGAATGAAACGTTTCTTTAAGAATCTTTGACTGAATCATTTATTGGGAAATTAAAACTATTGTCAAATGACGTTTCTTTTGAAGAGCGCCGTTCTTCTGTAATATGTGCTGGAAGAGTTAACAGACAGATTGAGTCCAACATAAAGCACATAAAACTGAAGGGTGAATCATGAAGCCATAAGAACAGTTTCTGTAACCACAGTTCCAGTTGTGTATGAAATGTGATGTGGATTGAAATGGAAGCAGCGTAACACAAGTCAAAGCAAACTTCCCACACTGACAGGTCAAGGAAACAGAGGCTTTTTTCAGCAAGGGTTTGACCTGTCGTGACAGCTGCGTTCAGCCTTGTGTTGTGTGCCGTCAGCTGACTGTGATGTCATAATCATTGAATCATTTCTCCATCAACACACACACACACACACACACACAGAGAAACTGGGATCTTATCTGATAATATGAAAAACACAACCATTTTGAAGGGAAAATGTGTGAGAAATGTATTTCTGTTTGTCTTTGAAGACTCTTAGGCTTTGATGACAGTGACAAATAAACCTGAAGATCTATGGTGATGTTCTTCAGCAGAAGATCAGACCTTTAGGTCACATGTCATCGTTCGGCCTAACTGATTGGCAGGAAATTCTGAAATATATTTTTTCATGTTATATGATGTCGTCGTGAGACGCTGAATGTTGTTGCTCTATTGAATTTCATTTGTCAGATCGACTCTATCATTTATTATCTATTCATTAAATGAGTACGTGTAAATGTTGTACATATACTACAGTTTTACTACAGATATCATGCTTAAAATTGATACGGTTATTGTGGTGTGAAGATGGTAAATGCGTGTTGTTGTGTATGAATGAATGGCTTCTTTGAGTTTGTGTGAGTTAAATGAAGAAACAGGTGCTGGATGTCTCTCTCACACACACACACGGCTCAGACTTCTAAAGTTGAGTCTTACTCATTAGAAATGAATGAACACTCATGTCATAGCATACGGATGGATCTGTTGCTTTAAAGACAAGATATATTTTATTCTTCAAGCCTGATCTCATACTATCACAGAAGGTGAGAGATGACATGTAAAGTTGTGTGGATGTATTCTCTGATAAATGCCATTGTTGTCATATTTGGATGATTTGTGTTTTTAGTGTGAATCATTTGTCTTGCGATCAGACATTGATATTTTAGCATAACAGTACTTTTTTTCTGTTGGGCATTGAACATTTCTATTGTTTCTTCATTCTGGAGAACTGTGTATGTTTTGGTAATGATGTTTGGTGATCAATTGATTTATAAAGAGATGTAAATGTAAATTGTTTCTGTCATGTTGAATACAGTGAGATATTGATGTGGCAGTAGTTTTTAATACTCTCATGAATCTAAGCATCACATTTATTCACATTTGTTGTGTGATGATTTTCTGATATTTAAACAGAAGTTGTGTCCACTTTTTGTCATGAAATGTTTGCGGGTTAAGTGAAGTTTTCCATCTGCTCTTGTCGATCTCTGTTTAAGTTCTGGTTGTGGCTTTCTGGTGTATTTCAGGTGGTTTTGTGAGGGTAAAGAGCTGGAAAACAGTCCTGATATTCAGATCATCAGTATTGGAGATCGACACTCTCTGATCATCGCTGAAGCTTTTGAAGAAGACACGGGAAGATATTCCTGCTTCGCCTCCAACATCTGCGGGACAGACTCGACTTCGGCAGAAATCTACATTGAGGGTGAGGACAAACATCTCTAAAAGAATGAGAGCAACTAACCGTGAGGGAAAAAAACATCTAACAATAGTTTGTTTCTATTTTTTTAAGGGGCATCATCATCAGATTCTGAAGGAGAACAACATCTTCAAGCCCAGTGAGTGCAAACACTTAAATTGTCATTTGAAAAACTCTAATCAATGTGTTTTATAAAAGCTGTTATTAGCGTTAGCTTCTCTCTCAATGTTCTGTCATTGGTGCATCATCTCATCATATCACCCACATTGATGTTTTAGGCTTCATGAAAGGTCTCCTCTGCCCCAGACCGATGTAATCTCAGTAACAGCCGACACGTCTGATCAAGACTCGACACCAACTGTGACAATCTCCAGCCTTGAACAGCCAGCAGGTTCAGCATCTCACACCCAGATGACCTTTGACCCGGAAGATACGGAACATCTGACTTGTGAGCTTATCAGCCCTCAAATAGCTGAGCAAGACACATTAGAAGTGCCACAGACAGTGATAGAGCCCACTTCAACTGAATCTCCAGCATCACCTCCAGATACATCAGACATACTGTCAACATCTCAACAGAGCAACACCGAGGTCAGTTAAATCCTGCATTCTCGTCACATACAGTACATGCTCTTTCACAGTTTGTGTGTGTTTCTCTTCAGAACCTAAATGGCAGCAGTGGTTTTCTTCAAAGCTTCGACGTAAGACCCATGATGGCAGCTCCTGTTTTTACAAAGGTAGAAAAAGCACACCTGCAAAATATCTGCATAGATTCACACCGAAAGAGGAAAGGGCTCAATATATCCAGTAGGCAGAATGTCATGGATCAGATGTGGGCTCAGTCAGAACATCCAGCCAAACTCACACATAACCAGTGACTGAACACATGCCCTGACAAACAGCCAGTTATGCAGAATAAGTCTTGTGTTGTTCCATTGTATTTATACCTGAAGGCTATAATACATGCTTGTCGTGTGATGCAGAATCTTCAGGATGACGTTCTGGCACAAGAGGGTCAGCTGGTGGTGCTGGAGTGCCGAGTGAACGGTGTTCCCTCCCCTAAAGTGCACTGGTACAGAGAGGGAACCCTGATCGATGATTCTCCGGACTTCAGAATCCTTCAGAAGAGTATGTCTCACTTTTACATTGTTGAAAGTCTCACTGTAACAACAGAGAGTGTTTCAGCCTCCACCAATTCATGCATGAATATGAATTCTATGTACTAAAATTGCTTTTAAGACAATCCATAAACCTGCTGCGTCCCCTTTTTCCTTCCAGAACCCAGGTCCATGGCTGAAACTGGTAGGTTTAGTTCAATACTGCTGTGTTTTTTTATGTGAAACATTTCATGACTCTAACCAGCACCATCTCCTCTAGAGGAGATATGCACGCTGGTCATCGCAGAGGTCTTTCCGGAGGATTCTGGAACATTTACTTGCACAGCCAGTAATAAATACGGCACAGTCTCTAGTATCGCAGCGCTGAGGGTGAAAGGTATTTTCAGTTTATGGGTGGGATTAAAATACAGTACATCATCTTCTGTAGATCATGTTGGATGAATTTTCTTTTGCGTGTATCATTAGGATGCAATAATAAGAGCTCCAAAGCAACAAGCCTAATGATGGAATCATGTCATCAGAAGGTTCCAGCTACATCATCTTTGAAGTGTGAAGCAGACGTTCCTCTGCTAAACAACAAACTTCACTCGGGTGTGGTTTCTCTTAACCATTGTAACTCAGGCTCAACAGACACGCAGAACGATGCAACGTGTACACCAGACTCGCTAAACTCCGGCGCACTTCGGCATGACCTCACCAATAGCCTGCCCAACCTAAGCCCGCTCAGTATTGGACAGCTCCACTCGGATACCTTCAGATCGAGTTTACCTCATTTAGACCCGCTCAGCGTTCCTCAATTTGAGCCAATGAACTCTGACTCAAAACACAAACCTCTCAACTCTTTCTCATCACACTTTTATTCAGGTGACTCTTGTTTTAAGTCTTCCACAGACGTGACCCCCAATGGAAGAAAAGAAGAAAGTCCACCCTCCTGCCTAAAAACTAGATCTGAAGGGGTGTTAGTCAATCACAATGAGTCACGCTCCAGTTCTCGAGTGGGTCTCCGGGTGACCTTTAAACTTCCAGAAGATGAAGAGGACGAAGAGAAATCCAACAAAGCACCACCGCCAGTGTTGGCTAAACCAAAGTTGTGAGTACCCTCACTTTACTGTATTGTATGAGTAAAACAAAATATGATATGTAACATCTTTGTTTGTGCCTTATACTAGAGACCCGGTGCAACTTCAGATTCTTCACAACCAGGTGCTTCTGGAACAGCAGCAGGACAAAATCCCTCCAAGTCCAGAGTCTCCACATTCTGACAGAACAAGCTTTGAGGAACCGTTTGTCATGCCGGTTAAGTCTTCTTCAAATTCAGTGTCTTCACAGCTCAGAACTCCTTGTGTCATGAACTCTGCTCCAGTTCAACAGCCTTTAGCGCCGCCTCCTGCACCTGTACCCCAGTTGAGTACATCTTTACCCACTTCTGTGTCTTTGCCCCTTCTTAGTCCATTAGACCGCACTTTATTCAAAACCCCCCAAGCACCTCAACCAAACCTCATCTCTTCTGCTTTGTTAAATAGTTTTCCACAGAGTGTGGTTCCCTTTAGTCTCATAACCCAAACGACAGTGATGCCACCGCCGGCCCCTCAGCTCATGTCATCAGTGACTCCGGTTGCCCAGATGCCATTCAGCCCTTTAACAGCAGCAGCTCCCATCCTCCCTCTGCCTCAATCAAATCAGTTTATCACAGCTTTAACCACCCAACCAAATACCATGGTCAATATGTCCCCTGTGAGCCCCCCCACTCACGTATCTCACATAAACATGACCTCTATGCCACAGATGAACTCTGTTCCCGTCAGGGAAACAGTCATGACCGTTGCTAAAACACATCCACCGATAACACCTGAGGCAGCAGCGGTAAACAACATTGTAACTAAGGTGAACACCACCCCGGTTACACGCCCCGGCACGTTAATACAAAATACAAAGTCTCAAAGTGTTGCACAGATGAGTAAGGTCACGTCCCCTCAAGTGTTGAGTAATCCTGGACCTGCACCAGTCTCTGTTCCATTGCTGAACTCCACCACCCAGCCTCCTCTTCCTGCCATGATTCCCATCTCCACCCAGAGCTTCAGCTACACCAGACCAAAGGAATTCATTACTGCCCAGACCCTGTCTTCCCTCAGGAGTCCTTCTCCAACAGAGTCCCCGGTTCCGATGCTTCATGAATTAGCTGCGCAGATCTTCCCAAAGTCAACACGGGAGCTGACGCCAACCGTCAAGCAGTTTGCCCCATCCCAGAGAAAGTTGCCAACAAGGATCCTGGAATGTCCCAGCAGCCCACCGGCATATGTTTCCTCACCACCTCTAGTTCCTCCTGCCCTGGTGAACTCAGTCTTTGCATTTAGACCTCAGTCACCGCCACAAGCTTCTTCACCCTCCTCAAGCAGCTCCAGCCCCAGTCCCATCCAAAATCCTGTGGCCTTCCTCAGTTCTGTCCTACCCTCGCTACCAACATCTCCTCCCACCAATGCCATGGGTCTGCCTAAGAGAGCTCCTCCTGGGTGAGTAGATATTCTATAGGAATGAACTTGTATAAAACATTCTTTCGGTGTCCTCCAATGACCCTGTGTGTTCTGTTTTTGGTCCACGTATAGACCTCAAGGTGTACTGAAGAAGAATCAGAGAGGTCTCCGGCCCATGTCAGAGGACGACATTCGAGACAGCAGGGAAACACTGCTGAAAGATATTGAGAAAAAGCTATGGTTTAAAAATGAATCACAACGTTTTGGACAGCAGGTACATTTTGAACAGATGTTATAACAACACATAATTCAGTTTTTATTGTTTAAATGAGTCGGGGGTCATCACTGTGTCGGCGTGTGTGTCCAACACATTCATAAAACATCTATCAGTTTAATTATAAGAAGAGAGGCCGAGTTGGAAGTGCTGAAGATGCTGGTTAAGGATTACGGTTTTATTCTCATTTTTGTTTAAGCACAAACACAATTTTTTCTAGGGTTTTTAGAATAAGACCGATTTTAAAGGCTTATTAGCATATTGCTGTCAAACTCATTATGTTTTGAAGGGATAGTTCTCCCAAAAATAACATTTACTCTCAAGTTCCAAATAAATGTTATGATGAACACAGAGAAACATCTTTGGAAGAATGCTTAACCAAACAGACCTTGGACCCCATTGTCAAAAGTGCCCCCAGAAAATATTTTCCTTTGTGTTTAACAGAAATGGACAGAACAAAAAACAAGATAAAGTATTTTTCCTACTATGGGAGTCAATGGGGTCCAAGATCTGTTTGGTTGCAAGCATTCCTCCAAATATCTTTCTCTGCGTTAATTAGAACAAAGGCATTTATAAAAAAAATTTGGGAGAACTGTCCCTTTATGTTTGAACATGTGCAAAGTTTCAAATATTTTGTGTATATACAAAATATAAATGTCTTCTATTGGACTCCTGGCCTTTAACCATACGTCATATAGAAATCACTTTAGGTTCAATGGTAATGTGGTCTCGCTCTACACAATCATGTCCTGTTTCATGTTAATATACCTCTGGTTGTGTTAAATGTTGTACTGATAGAGTTATAGTTAGAATTAACTTTCCTGCTCTGTAAATATCCATTATTCATCTTCTTTATGTTCTAACAGATGTCAAACATCACATTAACACGGAACTGTGTTGTTGTCAGAGTAACACACACATTTGTCATGATGTGTGACTGATGTTTGTGTTTACATCCTCGTCCTTCTCCTCCATAGAAGGTGAGCTGGCCGCTCGGATCAAACGTTCCCTCTGCGACTGTCATTAACTATCATGAGGTACCAGGATCACTTTTAATTCAACCTTAGTTTCAGAAGACAACAACAGAACACTGTTGACATGCTGATGAGCTAATATTAATCAAATCTTTGTCATTCATTAAGTTGCATGGACGATAATGAGTACATTATTGTGTTTACATTTTTAACATCATTGACTTCCATTAGTGTCCTCGTGTAAAACCATCTCTGTATTAATCTAATACGGTGTCATTGTAGTACTGTAACTACTTAATAGACATGACAAGATAAATGAGATACTACAAAATGTTGGTTTTGTTTGGGTTGATAGTGGTTTTGTCATAATGTTACCAAACCATGGCTTGAAACAACACGCATTTTTCCACCATTTTGTCCACAGGACCTCAGATATCTTAAAATGAAGGAATAGTGTTTAATGAGATGTGAGTCAGTGAAGCAGGGTTGTGTTGTATAAATAGATGTGACTGCATTCATTCAGAACTCAGATGAAGTTACAGGACACAGTTTCATTCTCTGAAGCTTTTCTGCATGTGTGTGTTCCTGTGACTCCAATGTGAAAAACACAACCATCATTGGTTCGATCTCACATCACGTGCACACTCATGCACAGAGACATATCAATATGTCGACACAGTGATCACCGTTGTGTGCTCGTGTAAGCCAGCGCTTTTTATTCATTCCAGTGATTTGTTTGGACTTTTGTTGTGTATTTCTTTATAATGCTTTAAAATGAAGTTACAGTAGCGAGTCAACAGACCGTGCAGGACATGAAGAGCTGTTTTTATTTACAGAATGAAAGTATAAATGATGTGGGTTTTTTTCATAGGAATACAAGATGTCAAACTTTGAGCAGAGACTTTTGAGTGAGATTGAGTTTCGATTGGAGAGAACGCCAGTGGAGGAATCAGACGACGACGTTCAACACGATGAAATTCCTTCTGGAAGATGTATCGCACCCATCTTTGACAAGAAACTCAAACACTTCCGGGCTGTGGAGGGAGCTCCCGTCACATTTACCTGTAAAGTTGTTGGCATTCCAGTACCAAAGGTGAACGCACATTTCATCACATCACAAGCGCAGAAACAGGATCAGCTCACTTCTCAAATTCAACACTTTTATTTGGCGTTTTCTCACAGGTCTACTGGTTTAAGGATGGAAGGCAGATTTTGAAGAAGAACGAACACTATCAGAAGATCAGAGAAGGTGATGGGACGTGTTCTTTACACATAGAAGGCGCTAGCAGTGATGATGATGGAAATTATACCGTCATGGCAGCGAATCCACAGGTCACTGACTTTACTGAACTCTTCTGTCATTGTCCAGCCAAACCTTGATGGCGTATGACTAATGTGTGTCTCTCTTTAAATGATCAGGGTAGGATAAGCTGTTCCGGACACTTGATTGTTCAGACGGGTCCCGTGTCAAACCGGCCCGTGGTTCACTCTCAGAGGTGACCTCACAATGATCACACATTTACGCAGAAGACTTTTATTATCTCCGGTCTTGAAATCTTACTGGATTCTGGTCACACGCTGTTCTATAAAATAAGAACAGAATCTTTATGTTACTTACATGCAATAAGTTTTATGTGATAATCCTTTCAAAGCGTGCTGCTGCGTGTTGTGCAACTGAAGACCTCTCGTCTTTCATTTATGTCACGTAGAGTTCGAGCGCGTGTCCAGGAGGTGGAAGGAGAGCCGGTGCAGGAGCGATTCTTCCGGCCTCACTTTCAACAGGCACCTGGAGACATGTTCGCTCACGAAGGCCGTGTCTGTCGATTAGACTGCAAGGTATGAATGAGTCTGACAAATACGGCATGAAGACACGAACACATAATGTTTCAGTCTTTTCTTCTGCTGCTCAGGTGAGTGGATTACCTCATCCGGAGATCATGTGGCTTCTCAATGGAAAGCCCATATATCCTGACATCAGCCATCGGATGCTGGTGAGAGAGAACGGCGTTCATTCTCTGCTTATTGATCCTCTGACTCAAGCCGATGACGGGACGTACACCTGCATCGCCGCAAATAAAGCGGGCCAGAGTTCTTTCTGTCTGGAGCTGAGAGTCGTGGGTGAGATCCGCTTCCGACTGACATCGTCATCATGACAGACGTACCTCCTCAAACACTCAAACCTGTTTCTCCTCTCATACAGAGAAAGAGATGAAACAAGCGCCGAAGTTTGTGGAGAAGCTGCAGAACACGGGCGTGGCAGAGGGAGCGCCGCTGCGTTTGGAGTGCCGAGTGATGGGAATGCCACAGCCGATCATTTATTGGAAAAAAGATAACGACACCATCTCTCACTCGAAAGAGAGACTGAGGTGAGGTCATAACCGTCTGAACCTAATCCAAGAAGAGAGGAGAGACTGAATCTGACCTTAAGAATCAACCGTCTCCATCTGTTTCTCTCTGATATCCCAGCATGCACCAGGACACCACAGGATATATTTGTCTTCTGATTCAACCGACCAGAAAAGAGGACGCTGGCTGGTACACCGTGTCTGCCAAAAACGAAGCCGGCATTACATCATGCACAGCAAGACTAGACATCTACGGTGAGGCATTTGTTTCTTCGGGCGTGATTTCACCACAAACACTAAATGGAGAAGCTGAATGTTTTTCTTTTCTATAGCTCAGTGGCATCAGCAGGTCCATCCGCCCATGAGGAAAACACCGCCGAGCGGAAGCCGTTACACATCTCTGAGCCATCAGGGTCTGGATATAAAATCTGCTTTTCCTACCTGTGACAGCGGTCCGGTCATGTTCTCTGCTTTTCAGTCAGAAAGTGAGCAATTGTAGACGCCTGCAGAGGGCTGTGAAGTTTATAAGCAATTCAAACACCAATACCCAACACACTGACAGATGACTAATCCTGGATTGAATAATATAGATGTATTTCAGATGGGAGCAGCTGAATGTAAATGCTTCCTCCTGGCATTTCTTGGAATAACAGCAGTATTTACACGTGCACATGTAATGAGACCTATTGAGAATGATGATCATCTGTTTTATCTGACATGTCTATTACACAATTAATTCTTAAACGACTAAACATATTTGCAATGTTTTCCACATGAATTACACGTACTGCTCCTCTATAGGTTATAATAAAGCATGTGTCAGATGTATAGAGAGACTATATAGATTAATATATATTTTTAAATGGCCATACCAGTTATTGTGTCAGCTGACTTGTTTATTTGTATCTCTTTGCAGACTGTGGTTATGAATCTGCGAATACAATATATACAATTCATTAAAGGTACAGTGTGTAGAATTTTTAAGGATTCATTTGCCTAAATGTAATATATAATACAAAACTATGTTGTGAGTGGTGAAGAAATACCTTACAAAATGAACCGAAATGTTTATATTACCTTACAATGAGCCATTTTATGTATATACACCGCAGGCACACCCTTACATGCAATTTATAAAATTGCACAACCATGTTTCTATAGTAACACTACACGGACAAACTGAGCGTGTTACGTAAAACGAAGGATGCACCCGACTATGGTCTTCTTCTTCGGCTGTTTTTTGGAGGAAGCTTGCAAAGCCACTGCATAGAAGGATTAGCAGAAGAAGAGGAAGAACAACAACAAAATTTACTTGTCGTGTTTTTATTAGAAATATAAATGGTTCTTTGTTGCAGTAAGAAGTAAAATTTGCGCTTATGGCGGACCACACATACTCTGCACAAGAGACGACAGAGTGTCAATCTGTGTCGTCAAAAAAGAGAAAATACGATGCAGCAAGACGAAGTCGAGACAAAAAATGGCAGAAAACCTGAATAAACATCCTGTTGGAGGGCTTCCACTCTTTCCACATCCTCTCTTGTGCGGTCCTCCCGGGTGAAGTTAGCGCCTCTGCCTCTCCTCACCCTGCCTGACTCTCCAACACCCCTACCTCTCCCTCTTACTACCTGCGTTAAGTCCACTGATTGACTCTGTGATGATGAGAAAAACGTCTGCTAAGACTTTCGCGGTTAGATTACACGCCTTTAGCATTAGCACGCGGTTTCAATAGGCAGTAAGTTACGAACCAAGTTACCGTGCCAGAAAATGGCATGCAAAATAAGCGAATAAATTACTGACACAATGCTAAACAAGTAACAATAATATTCACTATAACGATTAGAGTAAATTATGAATAAAGTTTTTTTTTTGTAAATAAACCTCGTCACTTAACTTGCAACGGTTACTCTCTGCTGTCTCAGACAACGACATCTCTGTCCTGTGTCCGTAGCTTCGGTCTATTGTTCGCCTGTGAGACGTACATAGCAATTATCAACACCACCGATAATGGCCGCTATAATTTACGGAACCCTTTTGTCCTGTGACGGCAACCGTAGCTTCTCTAAGGGGAGGGGGCAGAGCTGTAGGTTGCAATTTCCTACATCGCCAATAGTGGCCTCTGAAACTACACACAGAACCTTTAAGCAACATGTATTGCAGATTTAACAAATCCTGTGTGTACACGTGTAATGTGTAATCAGCTGTAATAATTACATTTTATTCTGTTTAAATTCAAATAAGAAAGAAAACTATTTTCTGCTGCATTTGATGAGGAAGGTTTGAATAAGATGAATTATGCTGCTTTGGGTAATGAGCGATAAAGTAGGTTTTATAATATATTATAAAAGTGTTGTGAAAGTTTACAAAGACTTTTATTAAATAGAATAGAATATTTCAACGCAAATAAATAATTTGTGATAGATTAGAAATAAAGTTATATTTATTCAAACAATGATATAGTGTCTATTTGGTATTACGTCGTGTTGTAAACAAGCTGTGAACAGGTCATTCATACATGAGGCCTGATGAACAATGTGAACTTTTGTAAGAATTGTGACATCATAACTGCACTCAAGCAGTTTTACCCAATTCAAGATACAACTAGCCTTTAAATGACCAATACATAGAAACAATTTTCAATATTTAACAAATTTCTGCACAAATATACATGGTAAAATAAAAAGTAGGCTACGCCCTTACCCCAAAACACCCAACGCTCAGGCCGGACACATTTACTGAAGCTCCGTGTTCCAGCCGGACACATTTACTGAAGCTCCGCGTCCCAGCCGGACACATTTACTGAAGCTCCGCGTTCCAGCCGGACACATTTACTGAAGCTCCGTGTTCCAGCCGGACACATTTACTGAAGCTCCGTGTTCCAGCCGGATATATTTACTGAACGGAACAATCTCAGACGTTACAAACATTAGAAGTAGAATTTATTTTCTTAATTCTTCATTTTAGGTCATAACGTTACTCAAATGGCTGATGGCGAAGATGACTACATGTCTGATGCGTTTCTCAACCAAATGTGAGTTGTGACACAGTCGTTATATTTTCAAATAAAACATTTGATATCGTTTTGTTTGACACTCGTCTCGCTGGACATTTTTAAATGACATGATGTTGCTCTTTTAGTTTGAGATGAATGATGCATTTAAAAGCTAAATCTACAACTGCCGTATTATTCTCTATAGATATAAGATATCGTTGATTATGTCACGACGCGACTGTATCTGACCGTCTGTGAGGCCAATCAATGTCCGCACGTATACAAATCAACATATTCACATCTTTCTATATGTCGGGCATTTGATTAAGTTTGGCACTGGATCTATAAAACCATTTATAAACGTCTCATAGTTTTTATATGTTTTAATGCTTATATACACGAACAGTCCAGATGTTCGACCTGGTGTTCCGATGGTGAAACGTGCGAAAGAAGCCATGAGGAAAGAATCACTGCAAAAAGAGAAGAATATAAAGAACCGTCAGAAGAGCTTCAGGGAGCAGGAGCAGGAGAGTCGAGAAGCAGCGCTGCAGAACTCCATCAGCACTCACAATAAAGGATTTGCATTACTGCAGAAGATGGGTTATAAAGCAGGACAAGGACTCGGCAAAGAAGGCCAGTGATGCTCGACTCTTCGCTCCTGAAGTCCTCCTTTGTGTTTCATGACAAACCACTTTATTTAAAATTTGCCTTCTGTGTCATAAATTAAAACTTTTTGTTCCATAGAAAGTTTTGGTATTATTCAGGCATCCTTTAAGATTCATCATTTAAAGTATAAACTGACCACTAAATACATAAACCTTTAATACCCTTGTGTCTCCTCTGTGACGTCTGTAAATTGTTCTTGCCACAAAATAACGAAACATTTGTGTTTGTCTTGATGTTTCCCTCAATAAGGACAAGTGGTGATAACGGTATTGTGACATTTCTTATTTAATTTAAATGATAAATACCTGTTCTGTTTTCATGCTGTAGGTGCTGGACGAGTAGAGCCGGTTCCTCTGAACATTAAAACAGGTTGGTCTTTTTTATCTGCATTATCATCTTAATTAAGACGCTTTTAAGGTTTTACACACACACACACACACACACACACACGGTTTCTAGACAGAGGTGGGATTGGAATGGAAGAACTGAAGAAAAGGAAAGCTGAAGAGGAACTGCAGAACTACAGAAAGAAGGTGCAAATGAAACAGCAGGTGGAGAAGAGATCTTTGGAGGATTTCAGGTGTGATGTCACATCAAACTTGAATTTTTTTTGTGTCTTGAATGGGTTTGAATGTCAGTTTGTTTATAACACAGAGTGCGAAAAAGAACAGAAAGAGAGGAACGTCAAACGCTGATAGACCTAAACAAGAGTCAACGGGCCTGTGAACAGCTCGATGCTCAGAAGGTCATGAAATAAACATCAAAAAACAGATATTAATTTCCCTCTTCTATTCCATCATAAATACTGAATGCGATATGCCCCCATAACATTTTATATCAAATTAAATATTTACAAGCGGATCTGTGACTTTTCTGTTTGTGATTTTCTTGATTTTAGGGTGTATCTGTTCCCAGGGACAGCTGGTACTGGCCCGAAGTCCTGAAAGACGAAGAGGCAGAGCTTGAGGAGGAAGACACATCCGACGACAGTGAGGACGAGGACGAATTAACTGTGAGTTTCACCGTAACACGATGTATCTTTAATAAAATATCAGATTTTCACACTGTTATCTTCATTTACAGTCTTATGACAAGCTGCAGTTTCTGACGTCATATTTGCGAGGAGTTCATTCTTACTGTATATGGTGTGGGACAGCATACAATGGTCAGTAAGGGTAATGTTAAGAGAATACACATAAACTCCATATGTCTTCTCATGCAGGTAACTGTACATCATATAATGTGTGATAGTAAACTCTGACTGATGTTGTTTTTACTGTCTTTTTTTTATAACATTCATTTGAACTAAATGGCTGTTTCTCTTATTTCTGTTCAGTCCCAAATGAAAAAATAAGATTGATTTCATGAATAAATATTTAATACTATCCAAAATATGTAGTTTATATCTACATTTGGATGCATTATGTCTATTTAATATAATAGGTAGTATGAGACACACACACACAGAGCTAATAAAAGCAAACCTTTACAGTTTTATAATCATATAGATTTTAGTCATACTTGACAACTTAAAGCAAAGTGTTGTTCTTCAACAGATGAAGATGACCTGAAGTCAAACTGTCCGGGTGACACGGCTGCTGATCACGATGACTAACCAAGATCCATCTGGACTTTACTTTTAAACCCTCTGTTTAATATCCATGTTTTATTTAAATGTCAAGTGTTGTATTGAAATAAGTAAAGATATTTTGAGATGTAATTAAGTGTTTGTGAAGCTGTCATTCAACGATTGGATCGACGTAATGCTCACTCAGCTCCAAATGCTTAGAAATGAATGACTGTTTATTAAATAGGTTATACTGTCTGATAAGTTAACGTTAACCCAGTGCATTATGAGAAAGTTTCATTGACACTAGTAATACGATCTAAACATAAACAAACATTAGGGGGAGTTTACAATATAGGATATTAAAGAAATCACACATTTTCAGAGCCTTTTGTTTCAAAGTAAGTCGAATTGCTTTCAATATGTTCTATTTATTTTTTAAATGATATGAAACGGGTTTCTTCCAGAAAATGTACATCTGTTTACATGAAATTTTGCTAACAAAAGTACCCAATTAATTATATAAATACAATGGCTAGTATGATAAACTCTCTGATTCTCCAAAACAATTTTGTTTTCCAAAACAAAATCGCACAAATGGGCATAACTGAACGACAGTTTATAAGCAATTCATACTAAATTTGTAATATCGTTTTAAAGTTTCATAAGGAAAGATTCTGTGGGGGAGATTTTATGAATACGTTTTATTATAAGAAAAGTTTGGCGTCAGCGTGCGCAGAATCCGATTGGTCGTTTTTTTAAATGCTTTATTGAACATTTTGCTATAACAAAACAATGTTACAACAGAAACTTAACAAAGAAACACTTAGATTAATGAAAAAATAAGAATAATAATAAAACAGATCAAGAACAAATACAGGAGAGGGAGTTACACAAATAATACAAATAAAAAAAATTACAAATTAAATCGGTTGAAAAGCATAAGCAGTGCAAATTTTACAAACCTTTGTGCTTTCATATTGGAAGAAAACAATTGTTTTTAAATAAAGTTTTATCTCTAGTAGAAAAACTATAAAAATAGTTTTTTTCTTATTAGAAAATTTACATTTATGTATATAAAATTTACACAGAGAAAGAATTAGGTTGATTATAAAACAAGCATTTTGATCACCTTCAAAAAATCCAGGAATAACAGTTTTTGGGTTCATAACAAAACCCTTCAAAATAGTATTTGAAATAAACAAACCAACATGTTTCCAATCCGATTGGTCGTTTCGGTGTTTAGTCTTTCAGTGATGACGTCAGGACGCGGAAATCGAAACTTAACGTGAAGAAAATGAAAGCGTGACTGTTGTGAACGTGAGCTGACATCTGTTTTTGCCGTTAATATTAAACTACCATTGATTATAAAAGTTATCATTTATTCATAAATGATTCATTTATTTAAGAGTTTTTAACTTACAGCAGAAGGTTTTTGAGAGTAATGGAGATTCTTAAATTGGGTTACGTTTCCAAACTGAATGAATACCAACAGAAGACAGGAGTCAAGGTGCAATACGAAGAAGGATCGACGGAGGGTCCGAGTCACGATAAAACGTATGTAATCACTCACTCACTCACAAACACGGTTGATAAGATATTTATTAGGTGAAAGTACTTCAGACTATTGCATGACTCGAGAATGTAATGAATCCATGTATTGAATGAATACTCGTTTAGGTTTACTTGTACAACAGTTGTGAACGGCACGCGCTATACTGAAGCCACAGGAAAAAATAAGAGAGAAGCGAAACACAACGCGGCCAGAAACGCCTTTACTGCCATCACATCAACACACGACACGCCTGTAAGAGACACACACACATCAACACACGACACATCTTTAAGACACACACACAACACACCTGTAAGAGACACACACACATCAACACACGACACGCCTGTAAGAGACACACACAACACACCTGTAAGAGACACACACACATCAACACACAACACGCCTGTAAGAGACACACACACATCAACACACAACACATCTGTAAGAGACACACACACATCAACACACAACACACCTGTAAGAGACACACACACATCAACACACAACACATCTGTAAGAGACACACACAACACACCTGTAAGAGACACACACACATCAACACACAACACACCTGTAAGAGACACACACACATCAACACACGACACGCCTGTAAGAGACACACACACATCAACACACGACACATCTTTAAGACACACACACAACACACCTGTAAGAGACACACACACATCAACACACGACACGCCTGTAAGAGACACACACAACACACCTGTAAGAGACACACACACATCAACACACAACACGCCTGTAAGAGACACACACAACACACCTGTAAGAGACACACACACATCAACACACAACACATCTGTAAGAGACACACACACATCAACACACAACACACCTGTAAGAGACACACACACATCAACACACAACACATCTGTAAGAGACACACACAACACACCTGTAAGAGACACACACACATCAACACACAACACACCTGTAAGAGACACACACACCAACACACAACACATCTGTAAGAGACACACACAACACACCTGTAAGAGACACACACAACACATCTGTAAGAGACACACACATCAACACACAACACACCTGTAAGAGACACACACACACAACAACACACCTGTAAGAGACACACACACATCAACACACAACACACCTGTAAGAGACACACACACACACACACATTTAAGGTAAAGAGGCCGCAGCTAAATATGTTTATGACACAAACACTGAGGTACACACAGACGATATTCACTTCTGAAAGCTCTGATGAGAAGATAGATGTGTTTGATCTGTTATGTGTTTTTGTGTTGAAGGGTCATGATAAGAACTACAGTAATACACCTGGATCAGAGATGTCCGCTCTCAGGTAATGACGGACATGATTGACAGTAATAATCATCATATGAGCAGCTTGTTTTTGTGTTGGTGACACACACCGCTTGAGTCATTCATGTGAGAGTCTTATTGTCTTAAGTGCAAACACGGATCATATGAGTTTGGCTGAAGATTCTCGAAGCCCCACGCCTGACAACATAAACTACAAAGCATACCTCAATGAATACTGCCAGAAACATAAACGTGTCATAGATTATAAATTAATTGACAAGAGAGGAGCCGCTCACACCCCAGAGTGAGTCTTTAACACAACATCACAGTGACAGCACTTGAAACAAGTCAACAAAGACAGAACGACAATCTGATGTTTGCTTCTTCAGGTTTGTGTTTAAGGTTGTTATTGACAAGAGAGAGTTTTCTGAGGGATACGGAAAGAGTTCAAGAGAAGCCAAACAGCACGCGGCTCAGAAGGCATGGACAGAACTTCAGCGTTCAGACGGGAACACACAGGCATGACATCTTCTGTGATGTTTGTAGAGATCAGTTACGTATGTTCATCCACATTAAACATATGGTTATATTTGACAGAGCCCTGAAGAGGACACGTCTTCATTAGCCATGCAAATACAGTGAGTTCATAAAGTGAAAGCATTTAAAGAATGAATGACACTTATGTTGAAGACTAAATGTAAATGACACTTTTGCTCTGTTTTGACTCTGTTTGTCTTCAGTAGTAAATCTGCAGAATCACAGATGTGTACTTCAGTCTCCAGCCCAAGTGGCTCTGTTTTGTTCAGAGATCCTGTCAGTTCTCCAAAGTCCATCAGTCCAGTATGTGTCTTTTCAGTTGATAAAAGATGACACACAATGATCTATTTGATCACGCACACACACACACACACACACATTTGGTTTTTTATCTCTGTGGGGACCGTCCATAGGCATAATGATTTTTCTGCTATACAAACTTTATATTTATCCCCTGAACCTAAAGATTCTAGAAAACATTTTGCCTTCGTAGATTTTCAAAAAATATTCTTCTGTACGATTTATAACATTCATCCTCAATTGGTAGACCGTAGGCCGGATCCAGACCTTTGCTTCATTCCACCCGGACCGCGAGACCATTTTAAACATTTGACTGTGATCGGTTGTTTGAATTGAGCAGCCTGTCTGCACAATGAAGAATAACATCACACGCGCTCTCATAAACATTTATGTGATTGAGGGTATGCATTGACATCACTTTCCCACATGGACACGCCCCCTTGAGCGTCAGGACACGCTCCCCTGAGTGGTAAAACATTCAGCGAAACAAAGAAACCGGGATTAAAACACGCAATTATTTGCTGAAAATACAAGCAGATGGACTCGACGGCGATCCTTACGACTTCCGATAACTTTCAAAGGAATCCGGAAATGTTGCGTGGAATTGCGTTTCCTGATATTGTCATTTTGCGAAGTGTTTTGCCCCTCACAGGGGCACGCTCTGGCATGCTCACGTAGTAAAGTGACGACATGTCCATACCTTCTATTGATCCTTTGCAGCTATATCCTCTTATATCTAGCGCCGTCAAGCGTGCTTCCTGTGAACTCTTTCCGCTCCGCGCGCACTGCTTCTTTCTCGCCAAAGACATGAAGAGTAGCAAACACTTGCTTATTTTGACAACTCAGAGGAGGTAAATGGAGACACAACAGTAAACAAAATGCAGCAATTTTAAAGTATTTGTATTGGTCAGTCTGTTTACTGTTTGCTATATATCTCCAACCTTTCGACCAGATTTGTGATATTTTATGAACCATGACTGTAATGATCCATAAAAGGGAAGGAAGGAGGCGGGAACTGGCAAACGTTGTACAAACTTTAATCAAATGAAACAAACAATAAACACGGAAGTAAAAGACCGGTAGCCATCTCACGGTAGACTGCCGGCCAAAGAACATAAACACAAACTTAACACATGTCCGGGCCCGGTCCTCACTCGTCAACAGTCCTGCCGCTCGTCCTCTTAAGCTCCCGATCTCCTCCGTGATAGATGCGGGACCGGTGCGTGCACAGCTGATTCCAACTATCACTCACGTCACCGGCCACGGCACTCGTCCCGCCTTCCTCGCCACAATAACGTATTATCTACATTTAGCATTAGCATTATTGGTCAGCATGTAGACATTTGTGACCTTGTGAAAAATCAGGCTAACATCTCATAATATAATTAATTACTAGATAACAAGCATCAAAGATTCATTTCAATTATTAATTTCACTAAGATTTCAATCTTTAAATTGCATTATTCAGTCAATATTGAATATATTGTTATATTTTCACAGAATATTCTGTAGGATAGTTTTATGTAGAAAACAGTAAAAAGACTTGTGCTGGGTTTTCACAAGCGTCACATTTTATAATGAACAATGTTCTAATTCTAATATTTTAAGATAGAAGTAGTTCTGGTAGGAATGGCAGGGAAAGGCTCATTTAGTAAGTACATTTGTTTTCTGTTAATGATTAGAGCATTTTAATTGTTACATTTGTTGTTTGTATGTTTGTCAGTGGTTGTTTTATTTACAAATATGAATTATCAGACTTCTATTAAGACAGCTTTCCCCTAAAGCCACACAGCCTACAATCAAACATACCGTGGATATAAAAATATATATAAATGGCCTGATAAAAGATGATATCTTATCATACACTCACCTAAAGGATGATTAGGAACACCTGTTCAATTTCTCATTAATGCAATTATCTAATCAACCAATCACATTGCAGTTGCTTCAATAGATTTAGGGGTGTGTTCCTGGTCAAGACAATCTCCTGAACTCCAAACTGAATGTCAGAATGGGAAAGAAAGGTGATTCAAGCAGTTTTAAGCGTGGCATGGTTGTTGGTGCCAGACGGCCCGGTCTGAGTATTTCACAATCTGCTCATTTACTGGGATTTACACGCACAACCATTTCTATGGTTTACAAAGAATGGTGTGAAAATGGAAAAACATCCAGTATGCGGCAGTCCTGTGGGAGAAAATGCCTTGTTGATGCTAGAGGTCAGAGGAGAATGGGCCGACTGATTCAAGCTGATAGAAGATCAACTTTGACTGAAATATCCACTCGTTACATCAGAGGTATGCAGCAAAGCATTTGTGAAGCCACAACACGCACAACCTTGAGGCGGATGGGCTACAACAGCAGAAGACTCCACCGGGTACCCCTCATCTCCACTACAAATAGGAAAAAGAGGCTACAATTTGCACAAGCTCACCAAAATTGGACAGTTGAAGACTGGAAAAATGTTGCCTGGTCTGATGAGTCTCGATTTCTTCAGACATTCAGATGGTAGAGTCAGGATTTGGCGTAAACAGAATGAGAACATGGATCCATCATGCCTTGTTACCACTGTGCAGGCTGGTGGTGGTGTTGTAATGGTGTGGGGGATGTTTTCTTGGCACACTTTAGGCCCCTTAGTGCCAATTGGGCATCGTTTAAAAGCCACGGCCTAACTGAGAGCATTGTTTCTGACCATGTCCATCCCTTTATGACCACCATGTACCCATCCTCTGATGGCTACTTCCAACAGGATAATGCACCATGTGACAAAGCTCCAATCATTTTCAAATTGCTTTCTTGAACACGACATGAGTTCACTGTAGTAAAATGGCCCCCACAGTCACCAGATCTCAACCCAATAGAGCATCTTTGGGATGTGGTGGAACATGAGCTTCGTGCCCTGGATGTGCATCCCACAAATCTCCATCAACTGCAAGATGCCATCCTATCAATATGGGCCAACATTTCTGCAGAATGCTTTCAGCACCTTGTTAAATCAATGCCACGTAGAATTAAGGCAGTTCTGAAGGAGAAAGGGGGTCAAACACAGTATTAGTATGGTGTTCCAAATAATCCTTTAGGTGAGTGTGTGTATATATATATATATATATAACTGGGATCATTTAAAAAAAATTATCATCTATATACAGACTGGACCTCTTTGAACTTTAATTTAATACGCCTGATTTATATGCTTTTTTGCCCATGAGGACCTCAGTTTTGGTCCCCACGTTGACATTTGTCCCCTTGAGTTTGTGTGCCTTCAGGTATAGGTTCCCACCGGGATATAAAAACAAGACCACATCCACACACACACAACACACCTGTAAGAGACACACACACACACACACACACACACATCAACCCACGACACCCCTGTAAGAGACACACACATCAACACACAACACATCTGTAAGAGACACACACAACACACCTGTAAGAGACACACACACATCAACACACAACACACCTGTAAGAGACACACACACAGACAACACAGCTGTAAGAGACACACACATCAACACACAACACCTGTAAGAGACACACACAACACACATGTAAGAGACACACACACACAACACATCTGTAAGAGAAACACACACACACAACACATCTGTAAGAGACACACACATCAACACACAACACACCTGTAAGAGACACACACATCAACACACACACAACACACCTGTAAGAGACACACACAACACATCTGTAAGAGAAACACACACACAACACACCTGTAAGAGACACACACACACACAACACATCTGTAAGAGACACACACATCAACACACAACACACCTGTAAGAGACACACATCAACACACAACAACACACCTGTAAGAGACACACACAACACATCTGTAAGAGAAACACACACACAACACACCTGTAAGAGACACACACACACACAACACATCTGTAAGAGACACACACATCAACACACAACACACCTGTAAGAGACACACATCAACACACAACAACACACCTGTAAGAGACACACACAACACATCTGTAAGAGAAACACACACACAACACACCTGTAAGAGACACACACATCAACACACAACACACCTGTAAGAGACACACACACACACAACACATCTGTAAGAGACACACACATCAACACACAACACACCTGTAAGAGACACACACATCAACACACCTGTAAGAGACACACACACACAACACACACTTAAGGTAAAGAGGCCGCAGCTAAATATGTTTATGAGGATTTAAACACAAACACTGAGGTACACACAGACGATATTCACTTCTGAAAGCTCTGATGAGAAGATAGATGTGTTTGATCTGTTATGTGTTTTTGTGTTGAAGGGTCATGATAAGAACTACAGTAATACACCTGGATCAGAGATGTCCGCTCTCAGGTAATGACGGACATGATTGACAGTAATAATCATCATATGAGCAGCTTGTTTTTGTGTTGGTGACACACACCGCTTGAGTCATTCATGTGAGAGTCTTATTGTCTTAAGTGCAAACACGGATCATATGAGTTTGGCTGAAGATTCTCGAAGCCCCACGCCTGACAACATAAACTACAAAGCATACCTCAATGAATACTGCCAGAAACATAAACGTGTCATAGATTATAAATTAATTGACAAGAGAGGAGCCGCTCACACCCCAGAGTGAGTCTTTAACACAACATCACAATGACAACACTTGAAACAAGTCAACAAAGACAGAAAGACAATCTGATGTTTGCTTCTTCAGGTTTGTGTTTAAGGTTGTTATTGACAAGAGAGAGTTTTCTGAGGGATACGGAAAGAGTTCAAGAGAAGCCAAACAGCACGCGGCTCAGAAGGCATGGACAGAACTTCAGCGTTCAGACGGGAACACACAGGCATGACATCTTCTGTGATGTTTGTAGAGATCAGTTACGTATGTTCATCCACATTAAACATATGGTTATATTTGACAGAGCCCTGAAGAGGACACGTCTTCATTAGCCATGCAAATACAGTGAGTTCATAAAGTGAAAGCATTTAAAGAATGAATGACACTTATGTTGAAGACTAAATGTAAATGACACTTTTGCTCTGTTTTGACTCTGTTTGTCTTCAGTAGTAAATCTGCAGAATCACAGATGTGTACTTCAGTCTCCAGCCCAAGTGGCTCTGTTTTGTTCAGAGATCCTGTCAGTTCTCCAAAGTCCATCAGTCCAGTATGTGTCTTTTCAGTTGATAAAAGATGACACACAATGATCTATTTGATCAAATTACTTCAGTTATATTCAACATAAACATCATTTAACATTCACATGTGTTCCAGGCTATGAGCCCAATGGATGTCAAGCCGAAAATAAGGTCTCTTATTTCTTCGGCACATTTTAAATCAATATTGAATGTCATAAAGTAACATGTTTGATTTTCCTTTCAGATTAGCTGCCAATTTTCATAATTCGCCAAGCATCTCGTCCAAGACTAAAGGGGTATCAAAACATCATTACCAGCAACAGTCAAATCAAGCTAGCAAATAAAATGTGCAAGAAAATCATCATTTGTTGGAAATTTAATTTTAAGTAAACTTTTTAAAGCCAGTTCTATCTCGAAACTTAAAAAATAGTTTTCCTTTCTCCAGGATGGTTCTAACATGAACACAACCAACCAAACAAAACCATCATCAAATCACACTGTAACTCAAGCTGTAAAATCACGGTAAATACTCACCAGATCAGTGTTTAAGCATCTTTGAAAGGAAATGTGTTGAAGCTAATGCATCCCACTCTTTGTAGGTTTTTAGAAGAATTCGATTCAATAAGTCCAATTGGCAAAGGTGGTTTTGGACGTGTTTTTAAGGCAAGAAGGAAGCTGGAGAATCAATACTTTGCTGTGAAGATTGTAAAGGTTACAAAGTAAGTCCATGAGAATAAATGACAACTGACATGAGGCAGACATCTGAAACGCATTCACACAACTGAGAACTGATGTAACACATGGCTACTGAATCATAAAACACACTGTACTGAATCTCGTAGTTTGTGTGTTTGTGTATGTAAACTCATCTGCAGCTATTCTGTTCATACATCTAATGGATTTATAATGTAAACGCTATGTTATCATATTGCAACACTACAACATTCTCCGCAGAAAATCTCGGCGCGAAGTTTCTGCTTTATCAAAACTGAATCATCCCAATATCGTCCATTACAACACATGTTGGGAGGAGGAGACGACGTACCGCCTTGAATGTTCCGAGAGCAACAGCACTTCAGAGTAAAACACCACCAAACCTCATTTATCCAGACTTACAACACCCAACAACATATACAACACAGCATACAAACACAAGTGTGCTATTATACTGCTTTTAAATGTCACACACACGTATACTTGATTCATACTGAAAGAAAGGCTTTAAATCTACCTGAAATGCTCTTTAGGGAACGGAACATTTTAAGTATAACTAGGAACAATGAAATGTACTTAAAGTTTACCATTAATATATGACTTAAGGGTGTTAAGTTCACCCAAAGAAAAGAAAACTTTCAACTATACTTGCATTATAAAAAAACTAGTAATTTACTGAGAGAGTGTACTTACTTCAAAGTGTACTTTCATCAACTAAAACATGTGCTTACAAGTAAGTTTTAAACTAGTGTGCTGAAAGTTTGAAAGACTTAACTGTACTTGGAGGAACTAAAAAGTGGGCCAATTTTATTCTCAAGTAGTATCCCAGATAGCACAGGTACATCTGTAAGATGTCTCCTAAAGAGCTGGTGTACATCGATTCTAAATCATATACATCTTACAGACGTCTTCTAGAGGTCTATATGACAGCTGAGCAAACAACATCTGCCAGATGTACATGTGCTGAAATAGTGCTTCGGTTTACAAGTATACTACTAGTACGTTGATAAATGTACTTACTCCATAAAGAAAAGGTTCACAGATAGTATACTGTACTTGAGCAAATTAAGTGAGTTATGACCTGATGTGTTGTTGTCGTTTAGCTCTGGCAGCAGTCCGGAAACAAAGTTCCTGTACATTCAGATGGAGTTGTGCGAGGGAAAAACTCTTCAAGCGTGGATCAATGAGAGAAACTCTGATGACAGAGACACAGAAACAGAGAGAAGAAAAGACGCCACACACATCTTTCATCAGATCCTACAGGCTGTAGAGTACATTCATTCTAAAGATCTGATCCACAGAGACATGAAGGTGAAACACCTCCACCCTAACATCCAAAACACTCCTATGATTCTTACACATACAGTATGTGGACTCATGCGCTTCTCTTTGCTTTAGCCTGCTAATATAATGTTTGGCAGTGAGGGGGGGGTGAAGGTGGGAGATTTCGGTCTGGTGACGGTGGTTGATAATGATGACGAGCAACAACAGAGAAGTAGAAGTACAGGAACCCATTCTTACATGAGTCCAGAACAGGTGTGTAGATTCATCACGTGTCGTGTCAGTTTAACACGTGTGTTTCTGATGTTTCTGCTGTTTCTGCTCTTCTCAATGTTCAGCACACTCAGATATATGATCAAAAAGTGGATATTTTTGCTCTGGGTATCATCTACTTTGAACTCCTCTGGAAACTTAGAACCAGCAATGAAAGGGTCAAGGTTTGGTTCATGGCGTTTTCTTTATCCTATTGAGCATTTTCTTATAATTACTATATTCTCTAATAAAGAAATATTTTTATGACTTTAAGATTTGGGGAGATCTAAAAATAAGGATATTTCCACCTCAGTTCTCTGAGAAATTTGCGTCTGATGTAAGTATATTTATTTCAGTTTTTAAGAGTCAAGACTGATGACATTGTGTCACATGATCTAACGTGATGTCTCTCTTCTCACGGGTGATACAACAGCACAAGCTCATACACAAAATGCTGAATGACAACTCTAAAGACAGACCAGAGGCTAAAGAACTGATCTTACAGCTGCGTTACTGTCCCACAGTCTTCAAGAACAACTGACCATCACTCAAACCTGTTGAAACGAGGAAAGACATTTGGGTTTATATTATCTACAGTATGAGCACTAAGTCACCTCACAAAGTACACATGACTGTATTTAATTCAGATCTGAAATGGATTGTTTGAAACTTTTAATGCGGCTATAGTCTGACAGCAGGTATGCATGCGTTCATTTAGCAGACACTTTTATCCAAAGCAATTTACAATGAGCACAGGACACAAAACTAGGTGTAGAAGCAGAATTATGAACAGCATGAGTGATTTGCACAAAATCTTGGTTTTAAAATGTCAAACGTGATTTTCTTAATAACGCTTGTATCAACAAATTCCCTTTATATTAATTTAAAACAAGATATGACATATTTAAAGGCATTAATTTCTAAGCTTTTACTGACAGTTTAACACAATGTTAAACATAAAAATGACCTTAATTCTCATTACCGTAACCATTTAAAACTGTCAATCTCACAGCATGCTTTGCCAATAACAAGCAAGGCCATGACGCCTAAATATGTTTTTATTTATCATACAGAATAAGACATGAATTCATTATATTTTAATAGAATATTGTCAGGATGATGATGCCTAGCTGCTTCTCTGCCGTGTTCTTTGGACTCCACCTACAGGTGTGCTGTGGCTACTGCGCGATTAATCCGCCGGATTGGGCTCACAGGTGTGCTGTGGCTACTGGGCGATTAACCCGCCGGATTGGGCTCACAGGTGTGCTGTGGCTACTGCGCGATTAATCCGCCGGATTGGGCTCAAAGGTGTGCTCAGGCTACTGCGGGATTAATCCGCCGGATTGGCCTCACAGTGTGCTGAGGCTACTGCGGGATTAATCCACCGGATTGGGCTCACAGTGTGCTCAGGCTGCTGCGGTATTAATCCGCCGGATTGGGCTCACAGGTGTGCTGTGGCTACTGCAGGATTAATCCGCCGGATTGGGCTCACAGGTGTGCTCAGGCTACTGCGGTATTAATCCACCGGATTGGGCTCACAGGTGTGCTGTGGCTACTGCAGGATTAATCCGCCGGATTGGGCTCACAGGTGTGCTCAGGCTACTGCGGTATTAATCCACCGGATTGGGCTCACAGGTGTGCTGTGGCTACTGCAGGATTAATCCGCCGGATTGGGCTCACAGGTGTGCTGTGGCTACTGCGCGATTAATCCGCCGGATTGGGCTCACAGGTGTGCTGTGGCTACTGCGCGATTAATCCGCCGGATTGGGCTCACAGGTGTGCTGTGGCTACTGCAGGATTAATCCGCCGGATTGGGCTCACAGGTGTGCTCAGGCTACTGCGGTATTAATCCACCGGATTGGGCTCACAGGTGTGCTGTGGCTACTGCAGGATTAATCCGCCGGATTGGGCTCACAGGTGTGCTCAGGCTACTGCGGTATTAATCCACCGGATTGGGCTCACAGGTGTGCTGTGGCTACTGCGCGATTAATCCGCCGGATTGGGCTCACAGGTGTGCTCAGGCTACTGCGGTATTAATCCACCGGATTGGGCTCACAGGTGTGCTGTGGCTACTGCAGGATTAATCCGCCGGATTGGGCTCACAGGTGTGCTGTGGCTACTGCGGGATTAATCCGCCGGATTGGGCTCAAAGGTGTGCTCAGGCTACTGCTGGATTAATCCGCCGGATTGGCCTCACAGGTGTGCTGAGGCTACTGCGGGATTAATCCGCCGGATTGGGCTCAAAGGTGTGCTCAGGCTACTGCAGGATTAATCCGCCGGATTGGGCTCACAGGTGTGCTCAGGCTACTGCGGTATTAATCCACCGGATTGGGCTCACAGGTGTGCTGTGGCTACTGCAGGATTAATCCGCCGGATTGGGCTCACAGGTGTGCTGTGGCTACTGCGGGATTAATCCGCCGGATTGGGCTCAAAGGTGTGCTCAGGCTACTGCGGGATTAATCCGCCGGATTGGCCTCACAGGTGTGCTGAGGCTACTGCGGGATTAATCCGCCGGATTGGGCTCAAAGGTGTGCTGTGGCTACTGCAGGATTAATCCGCCGGATTGGGCTCACAGGTGTGCTCAGGCTACTGCGGTATTAATCCACCGGATTGGGCTCACAGGTGTGCTGTGGCTACTGCAGGATTAATCCGCCGGATTGGGCTCACAGGTGTGCTCAGGCTACTGCGGTATTAATCCACCGGATTGGGCTCACAGGTGTGCTGTGGCTACTGCAGGATTAATCCGCCGGATTGGGCTCACAGGTGTGCTGTGGCTACTGCAGGATTAATCCGCCGGATTGGGCTCACAGGTGTGCTCAGGCTACTGCGGTATTAATCCGCCGGATTGGGCTCACAGGTGTGCTGTGGCTACTGCGGGATTAATCCGCCGGATTGGGCTCAAAGGTGTGCTCAGGCTACTGCGGGATTAATCCGCCGGATTGGCCTCACAGGTGTGCTGAGGCTACTGCGGGATTAATCTGCCGGATTGGGCTCAAAGGTGTGCTCAGGCTACTGCGGGATTAATCCGCCGGATTGGGCTCACAGGTGTGCTGTGGCTACTGCGGGATTAATCCGCCGGATTGGGCTCAAAGGTGTGCTCAGGCTACTGCGGGATTAATCCGCCGGATTGGGCTCACAGGTGTGCTGTGGCTACTGCAGGATTAATCCGCCGGATTGGGCTCACAGGTGTGCTGAGGCTACTGCGGGATTAATCCGCCGGATTGGGCTCAAAGGTGTGCTCAGGCTACTGCGGGATTAATCCGCCGGATTGGGCTCACAGGTGTGCTGTGGCTACTGCGGGATTAATCCGCCGGATTGGGCTCAAAGGTGTGCTCAGGCTACTGCGGGATTAATCCGCCGGATTGGGCTCACAGGTGTGCTGTGGCTGCTGCAGGATTAATCCGCCGGATTGGGCTCACAGGTGTGCTCAGGCTACTGCGGGATTAATCCACCGGATTGTGCTCACAGTGTGCTTGTGTTTTTTAAAGCGGCATGGATTCCTTCTAGAAAGGCACAATTATCTTGGAACGGTGTGAACGCACAGTTACTGAAGGGGAACGTTTAGTCTTTTCATTGTTCTTTCATGTTTGGACTCGTTGAATTTGAAATGGCTCAGCGGCCTTTAAAAGAAATCATTGTTGCTGTGTCTCTGTTTCTCTGTTACTCCACTATCACTCCCTCCGAATCAGCCAGGAACCTTGGAGTCGTATTTGATGAACAGCTGTCCTTCAATGATTACATTGCAAAGACAACGTGATCATGCCGATATGCCTTATTCAACATTAGAAAGGTTAGACCCTACCTCACTGAGCATGCGGCACAACTCCTTGTCCAGGCCCTGGTCATCTCAAGGTTGGACTACTGCCATTATTCATTCTCCTACACAACTCCTTCCTGGTGGAACATTCTTCCCAATGCGGTCCGGTCAACCACATCTCTCACAACCTTCAAAAAACGACTTAAAACACATCTCTTCTGTGAATACTTAACAGACAAATGAAAAAAAAACTTACACTAACCCTCTTCTCTCAACAGGTAGTGTTCTAGCGTCTGTTGAAACTAGTATCTTTGCATTAGCACCTATTGTACTATTGCTCTTTGTATGATATATAGCTTATTGATCCCTGAACTCTTTGTAAGACGCTGTGGATAAAAGCATCTGCTTAATGACTAAACATGCTATATGTCAAACATGTTACATTTCTTTAACTGTGGAAACGACCTGTATCAGTCATGAGAAGGGATAAAGTGGACACAGTAGCCATTTGAAAAATACTTGTAGATGTTTGTTTCTTCACATAAAATCAAACCGAAATGTTTTATTATTCAAATCTTTACTGCGAGGATGTTTCAGTTGTTGTGTTTATGTGTGAGACGAACCAACTGTATTAAACGACACTGTTTGCATATTTTGACCTTTCACAATTGAAATTCACGGTTTAGAATAAAAAATATATATATAATCTTATATTTTAGGATTTTCTTATCATTCAGCTGAAACTTTTATCCAAAGATAGACGAAGATTTTCGGAAAAATAAAGCAATAATTTGATCAATCATTTATTGATGTTAAAGTCATATCTTTACCATTTAAGTGTGTGATTTCAGCTAAAAAGGAAAGTGTTGTATTCATTCATTTATGTTTCTACTCTTGTCAGTCGGTTGTGTGTATGTTATGACCTGTGCTGATGTACATCAGAAGTTGATTGAATGGAAATAGATTTAGAAGATTGAAAGTCTGTTCTTTAGAATCCCTGAAACTCGTGTAAATGTTTCAAGAGTAAAGTGAGGCATTGGAGGCATTTTTGCTGTAATGATATATTTGTCCATTGGATGGCACTATGGTAAATTCCCAGGGTAATGACGGTATATTAGGGTGATGGGAGAATGAGATAACAGGTGTCTATAGGAAGCACACAGTTGTTTCATGATGTTAAAAAGGCTGTTAGGACTATTGGACCAAGTTGGACCGTCGGCTGTGTCCAGGTATGGATTTTCTGTGAGTGTGAACCAAACATATCGACACCACAGGAAGCTAATGGAAGCACAGTTTTCTTGAAGAGTTTGGGTCCAAAAAGAGACAATTCTATTTTAAAATGGTAAAAAAAAATATGTTTATTATTTTGTGATCATGTTTTTATTGTGTTAGTTAACTGTTTTTTTGAGTTATTATGGCTTAAATCAAACAAACCAAATGTAGTTCATTGATATTAATTTGAACACACAATAAAAGAACATGATTTTTTTTAATGTTCAAAAACTGAATTATCTTAGTTACAAAACTCTTCATTCATTGAAGCCCAGTAAAGAGATGATTTGCATCTTATATAGACTCTATAACTGTTTACGCGTCAACTACCTGCTCACTCCTATCACCAATACCAGGAGTTTAATGGAAAGCTGCCAATGACCTTCACGTTTATTCTGGTTCACATGATTGGGTTTAGAGCACTATTGACTCAACACTGTTTGTATTTCTATACAGCAGATGGCAGTATTACATTACAATCTTTACAAATTTGTCAGCAAAACTTAAATTTAATTGTTTATAGTTTATAGCCTGTTTTATCAGACCAGATCTTGTGTCTGTGTAAAATTGCTGTTTGTGTTCCACAAATGGTTTACCAGCATTGGGTCATTTTAACACAGCAGTGTTCTGTCCCGTATTGACCCAGCACTGGTCCTATTCATTTTCTTTACACATTGATTTGTAGTCAAAATGTGAACAAATGTTCAGAACAGAGACATGAGATGCATGATGTTCAGAGGTCAATTAGAGGGCTTAATATCAGATTTCTAATGAAGCTCACTGTCTAATAATCGGTCTGTTTCCAACAATATGAATGAACTCACCAGTTCACCTCGCATATACATTTACATTTACATTTATTCATTTGGCAGACGCTTTTATCCAAAGCGACTTACAAGTACAGTGACACATTACTGCAGAGCAATCAGGGGTAAGGTGCCTTGCTCAAGGGCCCTTCAGTCATGACCTGCTGGCACTGAGATTTGAACCTTCTGATCACAAGCCCAACGCTCTAACCCCCAGGCCACAACAGACCCCTGCTGTCGGTTGTATAATAACTACAGATAGGGGACAGATATTGTGCGTATTTGGCATGCTGTCCCGGGGAGAGGGCTCAGAGCTCGATGGTTCCTCAGAACTTTGAGCGCCCACCCCTTGTCTGGGGAGAGGGTCCCGGGTCTAGTGTGTGCCCGGACTCAGGTTGCTCTCAGCCGTTATAATGCGGTAAATGTGGCTGATGGTGAGGAGTCGTGCTGGAGGAGGGATGCTGTGAGAGAATGAGGGAGAGGTGTCTTGTCTATTTGTTGGGGTTTTCTCCCGAGCTAAAAGATGATTGGTGAGATTGCTAATGGGAAACCAGTCGGGTTAGTTATCTGCAGGTGCTCCTCTCCGACTGTGTTAATAAAACATTGTGAGTTCGTTCTAAATTATTGTCTGATCTCGGCTGTGAGGTTTTTGTTTCTCTGTAACCTCTGTGGGAATGATGAAGTCATTTGCTTAAGCTGCTTTTCAGTTTCATTTCATCAAATAATTTTCTTCTATCTCATCACTTCAATGACATGAAATGTAATGAAAATCTAATGAAACTCTTTCTAGTTAAAGCAACCTTCTGCGTTCATTAATAATTGTAGATGTCAGGACATTCTTTAGTGTTAATACAGCAGAAGATTTATTCACCTTCAGGGTCAATGACACGAGAAACAGCAGATTCAGCAGAATCACATCCCGCTCTCATTCCTCCAGCAGCACACCTACACTACACACACTTCAATCCTAAAGAACAGAATGTACAAAACAGACATCAAAATCTCCTTGCTGAGAGAGGGAATTCTGTGAGGAGACATTTCTTCATGTTTACAGCATGTTTCTGTTAATGTAGATGTGAGTTTGTCATTGCAGCAGATATTCTTCTTCTAGTCCCTGTCATGTTTAAGTTCTCTGGCTGTGTTTTCATATGATTTCTATCAGGCAGAAATAGAAGAACTGTTTTGTATGAACCACAGAGCACTTGCAGAAGATGAATAACAGATGTGTCATTATTCTGCATTGAAAAAAAAAATTCATCAAACCTACACGCCATGTCAAGTCAATGTTATTTTGTAGCACTTCTTACTGTTTGTATTGCATTAAAACAGCTGTACATATGCTGAACATACACAAAATAACCTAATATGAACAAGATGAGATACAGACACACACACACACACACACACACACACACACACACACAAGTACCCATATAACATATAATATATATATATATATATAATATAATATATAGCGCTGTCTTCAGCGATTACTGGTGTTACTTGGTGATTAATATTTAACAATTAAATAGATATTGTAAAATGCATTTGACAATATCTATGTTGGAAACACGTACATTTTTCAGAAATTTTCATGTATAACAAATGTTCTCACGAGGAACACGAGTGATTGCAGTGTGGAGATTTATTAGAAGCCGTAAGGTAATATGAAAATACTGCATATAAGGAAATAAAGACATTTGTCTTCACTCTTTCATCAAAGTAGGTGGGGGCACTGTAAACTATTCAATTAAATTTTATTTATATAGCACCTTTAACAATGTACATTGTTCCGAAGCAGTTTATCAGGAGAAAATAAGAAAAAAAGAGAATGTCAAACACAGCACAGTGCATGGTGTTTATAGAAAAAGCCGGATCATTCTAGTATATAATATCTAATGTCAGCAATCTCACGGTGAGCCATCCAACACGGATCTGTGGCGAGGAACCCAAAAAATAAAAACCTCTAGTGAAACCAGACTCAGCCGGGAGGACCAGTTCTCCTCTGACGTGTCACAGCTGCACTCACTGACTTTGATTCAAAGCTACTGAGTAAATGTTAATGAATAACAGGGAGAGATTATTAGTTGGGATTTTTTGCTGAACCTGTTTAGGTCTAATTTTGAATTATTTTGTGATCGATATCAGACAACGGTTTGGATTACACTAAAGTTTGTTTGCAACCTGCCAGAAAACGTACAAAGTACGGCCAGAATTACCTATTGCGGAATAAATAAAAATGCACTATTTACATTTACATTTAGCAGACGCTTTTATCCAAAGCGACTTACAGATGAGGAAACATTGGAAGCAATTATAACAACATAGGCCACAAAATACATAAGTGCATCAAACTAGTCCATTAAAGCCTAGCACAGTATAAAAAGCTAAGAATAGTGAGGTTAGTAAGTGTTTTTTTTTTTTTTTAGGAAAGAGAATTAGGAAAAATCAATCAGCGACGTGTTGACGGAAGAGATGCGTTTTTAGGCGTTTTTTGAAGATGGCAACCGAGTCTGCTGATCTTGTAGCAGCTGGTAGATCGTTCCACCAATGTGGAACAGATCCAGAGAAGGTACGGGAGAGTGACTTTTTTCCTTTTTGGGATGGTACCACTAGTCGTTGTTCCTTTGCAGAGCGCAGTGATCTGGCAGGAACATAGATCTGCATTAGCGAGTGGAGATACGATGGTGCAGATCCGGTGTTGGTCTTGTAGGCCAGGAGCATAGCTTTGAACTTTATGCGGGCGGCAACAGGGAGCCAGTGTAACCTGATGAAGAGCGGAGTTACATGCGCTCTCTTCGGTTCATTGAAGACCACTCTTGCCGCCGCATTCTGGATCATCTGGAGAGGTTTGATTGTGCAAGCAGGAAGTCCAGCTAGAAGCGCATTGCAATAATCCAGTTTGGACAGGACAAGAGCCTGGACTAGGACTTGCGTAGAGTGCTCCGATAGGAAAGGTCTAATTTTCCTAATGTTGTAGAGGATGAATCTACAGGACCGGGCGGTGCTGGCAACATGACTTGTGAAGTTAAGCTGATCATCGATTACCACTCCCAGGTTTCTGGCTGTGCTGGACGGTGTAATGGTTGATGAGCCTAGTTGAATGGCAAGGTTGTGGTGAATCTTTGGGTTGGCTGGGATCACAAGCAGTTCCGTTTTTGCAAGGTTTAGCTGCAGGTGATGATCCTTCATCCAAAGCGAGATGTCACTCAGGCATGCCGCAATGCGAGCAGCGACCGTCGGATCGTCCGATTGAAATGACAAGTAGAGTTGTGTGTCGTCGGCATAGCAGTGATAGGAGAAGCCATGCTTCTGAATGACCGAGCCGAGAGATGTCATGTAAATTGAGAAGAGTAGCGATCCAAGCACTGAGCCCTGTGGCACCCCCGTGTTGAGCTGTTGGGACGCGGAGACCTCATCTCTCCAGGATACTCTGAATGACCTACCCAAGAGGTAGGACTCAAACCATTGCAACGCCATTCCAGAGACACCCATAGCACTGAGAGAAGCCAGGAGGATGTGATGATTGACAGTGTCAAAGGCAGCAGACAGATCCAGCAGGATGAGCACAGAAGACATGGATGATGCTTTTGCCAGTCTCAGGGCTTCGATGACTGAGTGCAGTGCGGTCTCTGTGGAATGACCGTTCTTGAACCCAGACTGATTGCTGTCCAGGAGGTTGTTTTGCTTGAGAAAGGAGGAGAGCTGGTTGAACACAACTCGCTCCAGGGCTTTGGCGATGAAGGGAAGAAGGGAGACAGGCCTGTAGTTTTCTATCAGTGTAGGGTCCAGGGTGGGTTACTTTAGAAGCGGTGTGATGCGGGCCTCTTTGAACGCTGTGGGAAATGTCCCAGTGGTGAGCTAAGAGTTGATGATGTGGGTCAGAGCAGGCACAACCGTTGGAGAGATGGCCTGGAGGAGATGGGTGGGGATGGGATCCAGCGGGCAGATGGTAGAGTGGTTGGAGCCAATGACCTTGGAGACATCAGCTTCAGACAGAGGAGAAAAGGTGGGGAGCACACACGTGTCAGGGATGTTGGCGGGTTCGACAGGTGGTGGCGTAGAGAACTGGCTGCTGATGGCAGTAGTTTTCTTTACGAAGAACGATGCAAAATCAGCAGCTGTTAACTCCGATGAAGGTGCGGGATAATCACTATAATCGCATAACATAATTTAATGGAAATGCAGTCATTCTGCGATATTGTTTTAATTAACATTAAGAAAACATCACTTATAACATCACATCATCTCCACACTGCACTCACTCATCTTCCTGCATTCGGTCCGTCACATAAGATCTTACTTCATGTGAATTCCTTTCCAAACGTTCTGCCAAAAGCGAAGGGTCATGTGACTTTTTTATATGCCACGTGACTTGTTAATAAGACAAAAAGTGTTTCCATTGCAATTTTGTGAGATCTGCCTTTATTGTATTCTTTGAAAAAACACCTCATGCGAGCGCGAGAACTTTTTTGCGATACATGGGAGTTTCTGTGAAATTGACGTGTCTTCATGGCCGTATTTTCAATGCGCTATTTCAATTTGTGCCCTTGAGCAAGGCACCTTACCCCTGATTGCGCTGCAGTAATGTGTCACTGTAAAAAAACTACTTGTAAGTCGCTTTGGATAAAAGCGTCTGCCAAATGAATAAATGTAAATGTAAATGTAAATCTCACCCAGAATAACAGGCCACAGGTGATCGAAATGAAACTAATAAGTCCACACAAGGAATTGTGGGAAATGTAGTTTTTGACCTGGTCTGTGATTTGTGAAGTGCCCCTGGTAGAGAATTCGGGCACTGCAGCTGGCAGTGTGACACCTGTTTACTTCAAGATGGGTTTTTTTGTGCTTCATCTTTAAAAGCACTTAAAATAATTGAACAGAGCAGGAGCTCATTTCAGAAAGCAGGGTAAGTGCAAACTCAGAGTAAGTTCACCCCAGAAAAGGGGATACTCTGTTCAGAACGCGAGGTATGTCAAACCCGCGACCGCAGGGTAAGTCAAGCTTGTTTCAGAAATCAAGGTATCTTATACTGAGAGTGAGTAACCATAGTAACCTACTCTGTGAACCTAACCTGGTCGGTTCTAACCTAACCCTTTTAGAAGCGCGAGCAGTGTTGAACTTGCCTTCGCCGTTTGATTTTTCATTCGTTTTCCTTAATCGCGCACAATTTCTTCACACAGACATTAAATTGGCATGTCCGTTTATTCAGGAACCTGTAGATGAGGAAGCTGCCGGAGACTCTCTCTGCACTGCTCTTCAACAGAAAATTATGGATCTGATCAACTGGTCTGTCAACGCAATTGACACAATCTTCTCAACGAGAAGCTTTGGTTCGGGGGAACCTGACTGCCCTGACGGAACGTTCGCAGCTGGCTACACAATGGACGCGTGGGAGAGATGGCGGATCGTGTGTCTGGAAGCTCTTTCCGTGGAGGACATTGAAGATATCTACCTATTCGGAACAATGATAACAGGTCTTCTGCTGATTGGATTAGGCTTTGCCCTGGGGTTATCGAAGAATTCAGAAAATGGAAACAGCTGTCCAAAGCCACCCAAAGCTGCCTGTCAAAGAAAAATTTATGTTGTTGGAGACCAAAATGGACAAAGAGAGTAGTCATAGAACTGGAATGAGGTTACTCGCCCCCAAGACTAAACAATAGCAATCTTCTTTTTTCGGCTCCCCTGTATCAGCCTTGGCCAAGGCTGCTGCTGGAAATCAATCCTTGGTAGAGCAGTACGGTGAGATGCTCTTGCGTCCCTCCCCCATTCTACTGACACCTGCTGATTACAAACTATCACACACACACAGAAACACACATATGCCGCACTCGACTGAGGTGGTCTCCCATCCCCAGATCCCTCGCCTCCGTTGCTTTGAACCGCCAGCCAGACAAGCGAGTCTGCGACCAGCGCCGACGTGGCTGCAGGACTGCTTGCCGGCGCTGGGTTACTTCCACTCAATCCATCCATTTTCTACCGCTGGTTACTACCCCTGTTTAAATAAAAAAATCCTAAGGGTTTTTTTGAACCACTCTTAGTCTGACCCGTCGCCTAGGACCTGTTTGCCTTGGGAGACCCTACCAGGGGCATATAGCCCCAGACAACATAGCTCCTAGGGTCACTCGGGTACTCAAACCCCTCCACCACGTTAAGGTGGCGGTTCAAGGAAGGGAAAAAATTAAGTTTATTTTTATTATCATAAAACCCGTGGAAGGATGTTTCTATACGAAACTGAAAGGCGTGACTTGTTCAGAGGTGAAAATCACTGTGGATGTTATTTTCTTGTTTAAGTCTCACAGGGATGTGAATCTGGGTCATGTGAAAACACAGAAAGAGATCCGTGAGGAATACTGTTAATGCACGGTACACTGACGTGAACATTAGTGATGTTTACAGACAGATATCTCTTTTACTGAAGCGACACGATATCAAATCTAATGATAGTTTATTTCTATTCCAGTTTTCTCAGATATTTGCAAGTAATAAAATAAAACTAAGCGACTCTCATGTGTGATTAAATTTCATACATACGACTACAAACAAACCCGCTAAACTCAATGATGATGAATGACATTATCATTATTCTGCTGAAACAAATTTAAATAAATCATGTATTAATGCAGAAAGTCAGAGCTTATTGAATCTTTTTTCATGTCATGTCAAGTCAAATTAGTTATTGTCTTTCTAGTCATTTTCACAGTTTTGTTTTGTTTCACAGCAGCTTTCCGAGACAGTACCGAAGTGAGTCTCAAACACATATTGATTTAATCTCATATGGATTATTCATACAGGACTACTACACCAGAGAGTGTGTGCGTGTGTTGGAGGTGGACGTGAGAAGGCTGCGTGTTTGCCGTGTACGGAATGTCTTGCTGTCTGGTTTTCTTGCAGTAATGAGTATAAATGAATTGGAAAGTGGCGATCGATCGCTCCGGTGTGAACAGGAATTGATTTTACATCACTCCTGACATCCCACTGCTAAAAACAAGGCTGGAATAAAGAAGCTGAGACACGGGGGATTGTGGGTAAGTGTGATGATGTCGACCTTCTCTGACCCCATTTTGCGATTCAAGGGTGGATGGATTAAACACAAACACAATAAATTTAACAAATTACTCTGCTGTTGATATAAAGATGAACTGTGAGATCATGTCCAGCAGTGTATGTCATTTAAACTGACCAAACACACAAAAGCATTTTCATTAGTTTTATACCGTGAACTAGACGGCTTCATTCCTCTTCTTCTGTAAATGAACACTAGATCAGAGAGCAAACACACCTGATCAAAGTCTTCAGGATTACTGGACATTTCCAGGCAGGTGAGTTGATGTCGACCTCATCTTTATTATAGTGAGACGAGACCTCATGACCGTCAGAAAGTGAGAGACGCATCACTTGAATGTTTTTGAATAGCATTTCATTTTATGGATTCAAATATATAACATACAGGTCAAGAATGATCAAGAATGTTTCTGAACTTACAATAGAGTAGATGAATGAGATGGAAGATGTCTGTTCACGAGAGAAGCTCGAGATCAGAAGTTACTCAAACTTCTCAAACCCCAAATCACATTGTCAAAGAGATTTTAGGTCTCAGGTAAAGTCTGTGATGAACAAATCAATGACTTTAAAATGTGTGTGTGTGCACGTGCGGTCAATGTGTTTGTGTGTGTGTGTTCAATGTGTGTGTCTGTGTGAGAGTGTGTGCATCTGTGTGTGGTCAATGTGTGTGTGTGTGTGTGTGCGCGTGTGTCAGTGCGTGTGTGAGTGTGTGCGCGTGTGTGAGTGTGTGTGTGTGTGTGTGCATGCATGTGTGTGTGTGCGTATGCACGTGTGTGTCTGTGTGGTCTGTGTGTGTGTGTATGTGTGTTAACACGTTTGTGTGAGTGTGTGTGCACGTGTGCATGCCTGTATGTGTGTGTGTTTGTCTGTTAGTGTGTGATTAATCTCTGTTTAATGACGTTCACGTGACTCTAAGCTACAGTTGCTGCTAATGATGAAATCTCACCACCTTCTGCTTAATAAATCAAAAGAAAAGAAAAGACAACACAGCAAGTGTGTAAACAGCAGATACATCACCAACACAAGTGAATATGAATCACCTTAAAAACACACACACACACACGTTTTCTTTATCAGAGAACCATCTGTGACCGGACACAATCTGAACATTCAATGTGTGTTGGTTCGGCCCTCATATATCTCATGTGATGTGAATGTTTAGGGATGGGGGGGTTTTAATGTCCTCATTCATTTTGTGTTGATCTAATCGATGGCACTCAGGGCCGCAGCTCATGTGATTTATGAGCCTATTTCTGCTCTTATGCTCAATGTACAAATTGCCTTTGCTGATGTAAATTTGCCATCTTTACGTGTCCATCTGACTCTGAGGCCACTTCACCAAACGGATGCCATTTATTCCTTCTCTCTCACCGCCAGACACACGCAAATCACATCCAGACTCACAGACGCTAGACACACCAGTGGCGGCTGAATATTTCGCAGTTTAACAGATGGTTTTATTTTTGTTATATTATAGATTAAGTCCTGTAAATGAATGGCCGATCAGAGAATGTCAATGAATAATTAGATAGAATGAAACCACTCAACTGTAAGACAGCATCCAAAGACCCTATGATATTCAAAAACACGGCTTTTAACCAACAATACATGTGTTTAAAATAAATCTAAATATGCCTCCCTCTCACACAAACTGATGTCATAAATCTCATTGATCTGTACGTCAAAAACAAATACAGTTTTACACTAAACAAATGTATGAAATTAACGTGATGTAATCTCCAAAATCATTTCAACAAAATAAATGTGTAGCTAAAAGTGTTGACAGGGTTGCCAGATCTGCGTCACAAAACCAGTCCAATGACCTTAAACTTAAGATCAGCTTACAGAAAAGATCTTGTAAAAACACAAGACGTTTGTGTGTGTGTACTGGTATTCATAAATGTGTGAGGACCTAATCTCCCCACAAAGATAGTAATTGTAGATTTTGACTTTTTGGGGAAGTATTTTAGGTCCATATGAAGACAAACAGTTTATAAATCAGGATTTTGTGTTTGGATAAGGGATGGAATATATCAAAAGCCTGACATCAAATCAACGGATGTTTATAAAATGCTTTGCAAAGATTTATAAAATGACTAAATTCATCTTTATATGCATCACCTGCTGAAATCAATCGTTCCCTGTTTTCTGCGGTAACCACCGCCACAGCCAGCTGCACTGATCACACACACACACACATGAGGGGGGAAGGGGAGAGAATCGAGAGAGAGAGAGAGAGAGAGAGAGAGAGAGACAGAGAGAGAGAGAGAGAGAGAGAGAGAGAGAGAGAGAGAGAGAGACAGAGACAGAGACAGAGACAGAGACAGAGACAGAGACAGAGACAGAGACAGAGACAGAGACAGAGACAGAGACAGAGAGAGAGAGAGAGAGAGAGAGAGAGAGAGACAGAGAGAGGGAGGGAGACAGAGAGAGAGAGAGAGACAGAGACAGAGAGAGAGAGAGAGAGAGAGAGAGAGACAGAGAGAGGGAGGGAGGGAGACAGAGAGAGAGAGAGAGACAGAGACAGAGAGAGAGAGAGAGAGAGAGAGAGAGAGAGGGAGGGAGACAGAGAGAGGGAGACAGACAGAGAGAGACAGACAGAGAGAGAGAGACAGAGAGAGAGAGACAGAGAGACAGAGAGAGAGAGAGAGAGAGAGAGAGAGAGAGAGAGAGAGAGATGATTCCTCGCTTGCTCACACATGGCAGCAGACAGAAGAGGAGAGACGCTTTAATCCATCGCTGACTGCAGACACCGACTCAACCAGAAAGCGTCTGCATTCACACACACGCAGCAATGACAAACACCCACAAACACAGCAGCGACAGACACGTGTGAAACGATTAACCGGACAGTCTTTTCAGTCAGGAGATTTTTACCTGAAAGAACTTTTCTGCTGGAGCACAGAGTGAGTTAATACACTAGATTTCTGGAATTACAACTGATGCATTCTGGCTTCTTATGACTGTTTTTTAAAGATGTTTGACTGAAAAGCGTCACTCTTCACACGGATTTCAGCTTCAGCTCATGGAGAACTTCAGAGCTTCCACACACGGTGAGCATTCATTTGTTGGGGGTCGCATGTGAATGCACCTCTGTTTAACGCCTGAGCAGATTGGGATATGATCTGAGTGCAGTCGGTGAACGCTGGACCCAAACTATGGGATCAGAGCCGGGGGGGAGAACGGTCTGAGCTCCCCGAAAGCACCCATCAGGACCCGCCGGGGCAGAATGGTGCCTCCCCCTCCCACCAGCAAGCCGCACGCGTGTCTGTCGGCCATCATCATCATGAGCAGCATGGCGCTGATGGACACCTATTTGGTGGAGCAGAACCACGGGCCGCGTAAGATCGGTGTGTGCATCATGGTGACGGTGGGTGACCTGTGTTTCTTCATCGTGCTACGTTACGTGACCGTGTGGGTGGGAGCCGAGGTCAGGAGCGCCAAGAGAGGCTACGCCATGATCCTCTGGTTCCTCTACGTTTTCGTCTTGGAGATTAAGGTCTATTTCATTTACCAGAACTACAAGGCGGACCGCAAGAGTCTGGACGCTTTAGCGCGGAAAGCCCTGACCGTCCTGCTCTCCATCTGCGTTCCTGCGCTCTTCGTCACGTTGGTGGCCATCGACCGCATGGACTACGTGAAGGCTTTCAAGAAGAAGGAGGAGATCCGAAACCGTTTGTTCTGGGTGGTGGTGGATCTGTTGGACGTTCTAGACGTTCAGGCCAACCTGTGGGAGCCACAGAAGAAAGGTCTTCCCCTCTGGGCGGAGGGATTGATGTTTTTCTACTGTTATATTCTTTTGCTAGTGTTGCCGTGTGTTTCTCTCAGTGAGATCAGCATGCAGGGCATCAACATCAGTCCTCATAAGATGATGCTTTACCCCATCCTCAGTCTGATCACTATCAATGTCGTGACTCTCTTCATTCGCGGAGGGAATATGATTCTTTATAAAGACAGCCGGGTGTCCGGGATATTGATGGGTAAAAACGTACTGGCCATAATTCTGAAGACGTGCAGCTTCGCGCAGTACAGGAAACATCTTCGCAATGCTCCGCCGTCGTTCGGAGCTGAACTGCAGAAGATCTCGGTTCCGTGTGGACGATCTGTTCAGAACCTTCAACGGACGACACCACACGAGCAAACGGCAATACCCGAGGTCATGTCCTGCGAACATACGTGACAAAACACTCACTTCTGTGATTGGGTGGCTAAATGTACTACACACTTGTCTGATATCTACTGCACACACACACACACACATGCATGCACGTACACACACATTCTGTTTGGCATTACAAATTCCTGAAGTTCAGGATGATCTGTGGATCTTTATAATCGATCAAGGTCTTTCTGAAATGGGCTAAAGAATTTTTTCTATGTGATACTTTAATTAAAACATCAAGTTTACGTCTGTAGCTGTGTGTTTGTTTGATCAGAATACTTTCTCTGAAAGTTCTCCTCTAACACCTCATGTGCTGGCGTTTAACAAGACGATCATACAATGGATGTCATGTGGCAGAAATCCATATTCATGTATAAAGGTATTGATATCTTCAACCATTTCTTAATTTATTTAAAAAAATTAATACGATTATTTATAAGCAGCAGCAATTACGGGGTCAAGCCCAATAACGGCCCAAAGGGAAATTTTTTGTACATGTCAGATGACCAGTAGGCCCCCTGGTCTATCCGGTCTATAACTTCACAGGGCCTGTGAGAACATGACCTTGATTTACATTTACATTTATTCATTTGGCAGACGCTTTTATCCAAAGCGACTTACAAGTAGTTTTATACAGTGACACATTACTGCAGATCAATCAGGGGTAAGGTGTCTTGCTCAAGGGCATTTCAGTCATGACCTGCTGGCACTGAGATTAGAACCTTCTGATCACAAGCCCAACGCTCTAACCATTAGGCCACAGCTGACCCCCTATGATGAACCATATCAAGCTTCGTAGAAATTTTCCGCTGTGTTTATAAAATACAGCATTTTACGGTAAAATTTCAAATTGGCGACGCCCACATTGATAGACCGAGGAAATATTTTGGACATGTCAGATGATCACAATTTGAAAATTAAGTTTAAAAACACTGGGCGAGGCAGTTGAAACAAACGAAATGATCTTCATTGCTTATAAAGTTTGACCACTAGGTGGTGCTGTAACCAAATTGTTATGAGCAAGACAAGATTTGCCAGTTATTGTGTTCGTAAAATACAGCATTTTATGACAACATTTTAAATGTGACAAAATTAATTAATTAAATCTAATAAATCAACTGCCCCTAACCCTTATCAATTTATAATATAAAAATCTTATTTTCTAATCTCAACATAACAAAGACACAGGTCTCCAGTTTTTAATGTTGCTCAAATTGCCCTTCTCAGGCAGAAGTGTAAGGACCGCTCTTCTACAGCTCAATGGCAAAAGACCTTCAGCCAAGCTGTTCCTCAGAACAGCTAATAGTTCCTCTCCTAAAATGGGTCAAATGAAGAGTTTGGTTCCAAACAAGATCAAACAACCAACACTACTCTTTTCACTTCTCAGTAAGAAACAGACAATAGACAAAAACAACACACGACAGAAAAAGCTCTACAGAGAGAGAGTACAGAACATCAACATTATCTTAGAAAACACCTGCTGATACACAACCAAACTCTGACTGATCAGACACTGAAGGTGTGAATTTTTCAGTATGAAGACAGAAAGTTCAAGCGTCTGACACAAGACACAGAGGACATGACAGAGACTGAGATTCACTTTAAGAAGCGTTAAAATCCATTAAGCTTTCAGCGAGACTCGAGGAAGAACAAAGCGCTTCAATTTATCACATTAAACAAGAAATGAAAAGCAGAAATCACAGGAGATTTCTCATCTCCACACTGAACAGAACCACTTTCAGCTTCACAGAGAACAGAGTGTTCGTGACATACAGTTGTTTATGCAGCATGACAATCATTAATGTTTATTTGACTGTGACAACAAAATGAACAAATATGAAAATACAAAAAAATTGTTCATATTCATTTTTAACCAACCAGCAATATTCATGTTTTATTACGATGTTTTATTTCTGAAAGTAAAATGAATAACAGCTGCTGTTGGTTTATGACACTGACATGAAATGAACACAACGCATACAGTATGAGATAAAGATGATTAAAGGTAAAGTTATGGTTCTATGTTCTAAGAAGAGCTTTACATATACAGTAAAGAGATTAAATCATCTCTCCCATGTGTCAAACATCATTCAGCAGTTTCAGATGGATTACAAACAGCCAGCAGATGATAAAGTAAATCAAGCTTTTATCAAACTGTCTGATGTCAACACAAATCAATCTGTCTCACATTCTCTGTGTTTTCAAATCAAAATCAATTCTTTGTGAATTCCCATCTGCTCTCTGGAGGCCGGTGCGGTGATGGATGGGTCCGAGCCGCTGGGGTCTGCCTGATTTAACACTGCACATATATCAAGAGAACAGATGGTACCAGCGGCCGGCGTCACAGCGTGAGCTTCTGAAGCTCCTCCGGATCTCTCACCTGAACCCTACTCATCCTCTCGCCGGCTCATTCATCATCAGCATTACCCAGAATACATCTGACAAACATCTGCTGTCTATTGACATTCATCACAGCTTCACTTTCAAATCATTTTCAAACCACATACAGACATGGCCGTACCCACCATCGAGGTCCTCGAGGTCCAGACCTCGTTAGTTTTGATGTGAAAAGAAATTGCCTAATAGGTATTTAGTGCTGTCAATGTTGTAGAAAAGCTAGATAACTGATCTCAGATCGGATCTACCTCAGCTGTTTAACAGCACTCTTGTGTCAAGTGTCAATCTGATTGAGTTGGCCAATCAAATGAAAGAAGGCGAGTGTTGCTATTAGGCTTGTTCGAGAATCGATCACAGGTGATCAGCCCAAGATGCATGCCGGTTAGAAATGTGTCCGAGTTACGTCCGCCTTGTTTTAAGGCGTCTACTCTCGTCTTCTTTTCAGGTGAGGTAATGTGCATCTCAAACAAGCCTATTGACAGAAGTCAAGCTCAAGTTCAGTTTCTTAACGGTTCATGTTATATACATGAACGTTTCGTTTTGAGCATTCTTGACGCGTGTCAACATTAAAAACAACAAACCGGAGGAAACGACCGATCATATCCAGTAATCCAAACTACAAAACGCCGAAAATATATAATTGACGTGTTAATGTCAGTTTGTCGAAACATAAACATTACCAGAGTTTCGCTAGTTCATACTAAACTGCATGGCTTTGACTCGGGTGTGTTTAAAGGTTGTGGTAAGCCTATTAAAACAAGTATATGATTTGCTCAAATGATCACTTTTAAACAAATTCTTGTTTTTTAATTCTGTTTCTCTATTATTTTAAATTGACCTATTTTGAATAAAAGCCTAGGTGTCTGGAACTTCTGTAGCTACACAAAATCATGTCAAAGCCTTTTCATGTCATGTTTTTGGCAGATGTGGGGTGGTCTTGGATGAGGGTCACAGTGATATTTCATGATGTAATGGGGTGGACTGTTATCTGCCTATGAAACACACACACCCCAAGGATTGCACATATTTAGAAACAAATGTATTGTAGGCTATAATGCAATGAAAGTCGCATTGGATAAAAATGCATAAATGTACATGAAATATGTGATGGACACTGTGATTTTCTCTTTTTCGTTGGAAAGAGACACATAACAGAGGTGAAATCAGCTGAACTGTCTTTTATGACCATGTGTATTATTTAAAGCACACAACACAAACTCTTTCCATGAACCATCTTCCCAGTGAGATGTTAATATCTTCTGTACGATGAGACAGCAGCAGAAGAATCAAACACATTCACACGGTTGGAGATTCTGCCTTCAGCTTTCAGTGTGCAAGCGTGCATTTCAAGTAGAATGAGTTTAGAAAGCGATCCTTTCCTAACCCCCATCCCATTCTATCACCTCCATTACTGCAGTGACATCACAGATGTGTGCTTGAAAATGCAGACGGGGCAGCTCTATAATCCTCTGGATAACACGATGAAAACAGCTCTCGCAATGAAACCCCAACCAATAAAATATTACTGTTTAAAATCTGAAACCTACGAATTCCAGACTGCAGCTCTGAGATCAAAACATTGTGCTGATAATAAAGTGACATGATAAAGCTTTAGCATCTCCTGACTAGGGCTGTGATCGATTCTGATGTTACGATTACATTCGATTACATTCCCGATTCGAGTCAATTATTATAGATTTATTATAAATCCTAGATATTGCTAAAAAACGATCAGTAAACACCAGATGACAATGGTGAATAAAAAATGAAATGAAGAGCCACAAATCTATATATTAAACTTCAAACCCATTTGGGTATATTGAAACAGAACAGTCACATACATTGATCAACATTTAACAAAACGTCACAAAATTAGCTGTAAAGAGCGACTGCAATCATGTGAACTGCTGCCTATAATGTGAACAACACAGCCATGTTGATTAAGCAATACATGAAACAAAGGCTCCCTGTTGTAACATCCACCTGTTGTAAAAGGAAAAGTGAAATCTAGTAGATAGTAGAAGCAATGAAACTCATGTTAATGAATGATCAATGCTTGCAGAAATATGAAAGAAAAAAGGCTTTTGAGAATCTATAACGAATCTACCACATTTAATAAAATGATTCATCCATGTTTTTGCCCAGCCCTGACATTCTGACATCACGTGAAAGGGCAGATTTCAGCTGCTGCAATAACAGTATTAGCCTACATATGTGTTCAAAGTTTTCAGCGAACAGTACAGTAGATATGACACTCAATCTTCCACACTTCAGCACAAAAACAAAACACACATCTTCATGAGCGGGCAAATAAACAATAAACTTTCCAGGAGTGAAACTTTTTTCAAGGAGGCAAAATGACGTCTGCATCATACACGCTGGAAAACGCTGAAGAAAGAGTTCCTGGAACATTCTGCACTTATCTAGGAGATTTTTCTTTACACTTCTTCTTTAAGCAAGCGATATCTGACATCCAGCTCAAATGATGAAAACTCAAGAATGAGAGTTTAAAACACAACAGAGATGAAGTGGGACTGAAGTTCACATGAGCTGCTACATTAATGCAAATGTTAAGCACAGACTGACATTAAAGTTTGCCAATTTAATAACGTAATGTACTGTAGTTGAGCTGCAGTAATGTCCCGTCAGAGCATCACGAATGCTGAACATGCCAGAGATGAATTCAATCTCTCTCTTGAATAATTCATGTCTCAGTACTGCAGTGACATACAGCACACATCATGAGATTTACACAATCAGGAGATTGTGGTGGAAAATGAGCACATTTCCCATCATGCTTTGTGCACTGCTGCACTAGAACTGTTCCAGCAAATATACCCACTTGTCTTTCTACTGTGTCTGTTATTATTGTGTTTACAGTTACAGTATTTTGAGGAAAGTATCTGTACTGCCGTCTGAAACAAACGATTACAATTCACAGTAAAAAGCACCTTTTTATTCTTCTTCTCATAAAAAGAGACAAGGAATACATTTCTCTCCTGTACACTTTAGCATGACATTATTTCAGATGTTCGTCACATGTCCAGTGCTTTGGACATTCACACATACACATGCATACGCAAACACGCATACACACACGCACGCATACACATGCTCGCACACACACACACACACACACACACACACACACACACATGCATACATACACGCACTTCAAGTCACAGATCACTGGAGTTGAACTCGAACTTGTCAGCTATTCGTGTTGTCATTCAGACAAACAGCAGGAGATCAGAATAAAGCTCCACGGATTTCACACAACAGAACACAACCTTCTGTTTCTGCAAAAACAGTGAGAACACAACGTGTCAGAAAGCTATAAAGACTTCAGTCTCTGAGGATCTGTTCAGGTTATTTAAAGCACAGAATGTTAAAGCTCTGTTGAAGCAATCATTAAAGAAACAATGAAAGAAAAAAAGAAAGTTTTTTCTTCTTCTTTTGGGTTCATCAGAACAATGACCTTTATATGGGTTTGGAAAGTCAGCTGTGAACAAGACGGACTTCATCCCTGCTTTTGCTAGCCAGTCTGACATTCACATTCTAGGTCTTACTGAGACATGGATCCGTCCTGAGGACTCACACCTGCTGCTCTCTCCACTAACATCTCCTTCTCTCACTCAACACTGAAGAGGAGGCACAGGTTTGCTTATCAACAGTAATTGGAAATATGTCCCACTATCTTCTCTATACAACAACTATTCATTTGAATACCACGCTGTTAATATCACTTCTCCCACTCATCCCGCCCCCCAGGTCCCCTTTACAACTTCACTGAAGAGTTAGATGTGCTGCTCTCATCTTTCCCGGAGGATGGCGGCCCTCTTGTAGTCTTTGGGGACTTCAACATCCACCTGGAGAAACCCTTTGCTTCTGACCAGCTTGACCTCATCTACACAATAGATAACATTAAAGTCACAGCTCTTCACATTTCTCACCCCTTCTTCATCACTTTCAACATGCTCCTTCATACATGCACTACACCACCAACAGTTTCAGTTCAGACGGAACCTTTGCTCTCTCTCTGCTTAAGTGACATCCTCTCTTCCCTCCAATATGAGCAATGCACCTAACACACTCGGCAGCTTTTCAAGACATTTAACTCTCTTCTTTGCTCCTCTCCTCTCCCACCCACTTCATCTTTGCACTCTATACTGCTCACTTGCACACCAGGAATATTTAACTGAATGCTCATTTGCACTAATGGACCACTTCCATAACTGCATTAACCTATCTACTGCACTGTAATTCTATTAACTGCATCTAGTCATCTACTGCACTGTAACTTCAATAACTGCATTAACTAACCAACTGCACTGTAACTCTATTAACTGCATCTACTCATCTACTGCACTGTAATTCTATTAACTGCATCTAGTCATCTACTGCACTGTAACTTCAATAACTGCATTAACTCATCTACTGCACTGTAACCTTATTAACTGCATTAACTTATATACTGCACCGTAACTTTAATAACTGCATTAACTCATATACTGCACCGTAACTTTAATAACTGCATTAACTCATATACTGCACCGTAACTTTAATAACTGCATTAACTCATCTACTGCACTGTAACTTCAATAACTGCATTAACTCATCTACTGCACTGTAACCTTATTAACTGCATTAACTCATATACTGCACCGTAACTTTAATAACTGCATTAACTCATATACTGCACCGTAACTTTAATAACTGCATTAACTCATCTACTGCACTGTAACTTTAATAACTGCATTAACTCATATACTGCACCGTAACTTTAATAACTGCATTAACTCATATACTGCACCGTAACTTTAATAACTGCATTAACTCATATACTGCACCGTAACTTTAATAACTGCATTAACTCATATACTGCACCGTAACTTTAATAACTGCATTAACTCATATACTGCACCGTAACTTTAATAACTGCATTAACTCATATACTGCACCGTAACTTTAATAACTGCATTAACTCATCTACTGCACTGTAACTTTAATAACTGCATTAACTCATATACTGCACCGTAACTTTAATAACTGCATTAACTCATCTACTGCACTGTAACCTTATTAACTGCATTAACTCATATACTGCACCGTAACTTTAATAACTGCATTAACTCATATACTGCACCGTAACTTTAATAACTGCATTAACTCATCTACTGCACTGTAACTTTAATAACTGCATTAACTCATATACTGCACCGTAACTTTAATAACTGCATTAACTCATATACTGCACCGTAACTTTAATAACTGCATTAACTCATCTACTGCACTGTAACCTTATTAACTGCATTAACTCATATACTGCACCGTAACTTTAATAACTGCATTAACTCATATACTGCACCGTAACTTTAATAACTGCATTAACTCATATACTGCACCGTAACTTTAATAACTGCATTAACTCATATACTGCACCGTAACTTTAATAACTGCATTAACTCATATACTGCACCGTAACTTTAATAACTGCATTAACTCATCTACTGCACTGTAACTTTAATAACTGCATTAACTCATATACTGCACCGTAACTTTAATAACTGCATTAACTCATATACTGCACCGTAACTTTAATAACTGCATTAACTCATATACTGCACCGTAACTTTAATAACTGCATTAACTCATATACTGCACCGTAACTTTAATAACTGCATTAACTCATCTACTGCACCGTAACTTTAATAACTGCATTAACTCATATACTGCACCGTAACTTTAATAACTGCATTAACTCATATACTGCACCGTAACTTTAATAACTGCATTAACTCATATACTGCACCGTAACTTTAATAACTGTATTAACTCATCTACTGCACCGTAACTTTAATAACTGCATTAACTCATATACTGCACCGTAACTTTAATAACTGCATTAACTCATATACTGCACCGTAACTTTAATAACTGCATTAACTCATATACTGCACCGTAACTTTAATAACTGCATTAACTCATATACTGCACCGTAACTTTAATAACTGCATTAACTCATATACTGCACCTTAACTTTAATAACTGCATTAACTCATATACTGCACCTTAACTTTAATAACTGCATTAACTCATATACTGCACTGTAACTTTAATAACTGCATTAACTCATATACTGCACTGTAACTTTAATAATTGCATTAACTCATATACTGCACCGTAACTTTAATAACTGCATTAACTCATATACTGCACTGTAACCTTATTAACTGCATTAACTCATATACTGCACCGTAACTTTAATAACTGCATTAACTCATATACTGCACCGTAACTTTAATAACTGCATTAACTCATCTACTGCACTGTAACTTTAATAACTGCATTAACTCATATACTGCACTGTAACCTTATTAACTGCATTAACTCATATACTGCACCGTAACTTTAATAACTGCATTAACTCATCTACTGCACCGTAACTTTAATAACTGCATTAACTCATATACTGCACCGTAACTTTAATAACTGCATTAACTCATCTACTGCACTGTAACCTTATTAACTGCATTAACTCATATACTGCACCGTAACTTTAATAACTGCATTAACTCATATACTGCACCGTAACTTTAATAACTGCATTAACTCATATACTGCACCGTAACTTTAATAACTGCATTAACTCATATACTGCACTGTAACCTTATTAACTGCATTAACTCATATACTGCACCGTAACTTTAATAACTGCATTAACTCATATACTGCACTGTAACTTTAATAATTGCATTAACTCATATACTGCACCGTAACTTTAATAACTGCATTAACTCATATACTGCACTGTAACCTTATTAACTGCATTAACTCATATACTGCACCGTAACTTTAATAACTGCATTAACTCATATACTGCACCGTAACTTTAATAACTGCATTAACTCATCTACTGCACTGTAACTTTAATAACTGCATTAACTCATATACTGCACTGTAACCTTATTAACTGCATTAACTCATATACTGCACCGTAACTTTAATAACTGCATTAACTCATCTACTGCACCGTAACTTTAATAACTGCATTAACTCATATACTGCACCGTAACTTTAATAACTGCATTAACTCATCTACTGCACCGTAACTTTAATAACTGCATTAACTCATATACTGCACTGTAACCTTATTAACTGCATTAACTCATATACTGCACCGTAACTTTAATAACTGCATTAACTCATATACTGCACCGTAACTTTAATAACTGCATTAACTCATATACTGCACCGTAACTTTAATAACTGCATTAACTCATATACTGCACCGTAACTTTAATAACTGCATTAACTCATATACTGCACCGTAACTTTAATAACTGCATTAACTCATATACTGCACTGTAACTTTAATAACTGCATTAACTCATATACTGCACTGTAACTTTAATAACTGCATTAACTCATATACTGCACTGTAACTTTAATAACTGCATTAACTCATCTACTGCACTGTAACTTTAATAACTGCATTAACTCATCTACTGCACTGTAACTTTAATAACTGCATTAACTCATATACTGCACTGTAACTTTAATAACTGCATTAACTCATATACTGCACTGTAACTTTAATAACTGCATTAACTCATATACTGCACCGTAACTTTAATAACTGCATTAACTCATATACTGCACCGTAACTTTAATAACTGCATTAACTCATATACTGCACCGTAACTTTAATAACTGCATTAACTCATATACTGCACCGTAACTTTAATAACTGCATTAACTCATATACTGCACTGTAACTTTAATAACTGCATTAACTCATATACTGCACTGTAACTTTAATAACTGCATTAACTCATATACTGCACTGTAACTTTAATAACTGCTTTAACTCATCTACTGCACTGTAACTTTAATAACTGCTTTAACTCATCTACTGCACTTTAACTTTAATAACTGCATTAACTCATATACTGCACTGTAACTTTAATAACTGCATTAACTCATATACTGCACCGTAACTTTAATTAACTGCATTAACTCATATACTGCACCGTAACTTTAATAACTGCATTAACTCATCTACTGCACCGTAACTTTAATAACTGCATTAACTCATATACTGCACCGTAACTTTAATAACTGCATTAACTCATCTACTGCACTGTAACTTCAATAACTGCATTTACTCATATACTGCACCGTAACTTTAATAACTGCATTAACTCATATACTGCACCGTAACTTTAATAACTGCATTAACTCATATACTGCACCGTAACTTTAATAACTGCATTAACTCATATACTGCACCGTAACTTTAATAACTGCATTAACTCATATACTGCACCGTAACTTTAATAACTGCATTAACTCATATACTGCACCGTAACTTTAATAACTGCATTAACTCATATACTGCACTGTAACCTTATTAACTGCATTAACTCATATACTGCACCGTAACTTTAATAACTGCATTAACTCATATACTGCACCGTAACTTTAATAACTGCATTAACTCATATACTGCACCGTAACTTTAATAACTGCATTAACTCATATACTGCACTGTAACCTTATTAACTGCATTAACTCATATACTGCACCGTAACTTTAATAACTGCATTAACTCATATACTGCACCGTAACCTTATTAACTGCATTAACTCATATACTGCACCGTAACTTTAATAACTGCATTAACTCATATACTGCACCGTAACTTTAATAACTGCATTAACTCATATACTGCACCGTAACTTTAATAACTGCATTAACTCATCTACTGCACTGTAACCTTATTAACTGCATTAACTCATCTACTGCACCGTAACTTTAATAACTGCATTAACTCATATACTGCACCGTAACTTTAATAACTGCACTAACTCATCTACTGCACTGTAACTTTAATAACTGCATTAACTCATATACTGCACTGTAACTTTAATAATTGCATTAACTCATATACTGCACCGTAACTTTAATAACTGCATTAACTCATATACTGCACTGTAACCTTATTAACTGCATTAACTCATATACTGCACCGTAACTTTAATAACTGCATTAACTCATATACTGCACTGTAACCTTATTAACTGCATTAACTCATATACTGCACCGTAACTTTAATAACTGCATTAACTCATCTACTGCACCGTAACTTTAATAACTGCATTAACTCATATACTGCACTGTAACCTTATTAACTGCATTAACTCATATACTGCACCGTAACTTTAATAACTGCATTAACTCATATACTGCACCGTAACTTTAATAACTGCATTAACTCATATACTGCACCGTAACTTTAATAACTGCATTAACTCATATACTGCACCGTAACTTTAATAACTGCATTAACTCATATACTGCACCGTAACTTTAATAACTGCATTAACTCATATACTGCACCGTAACTTTAATAACTGCATTAACTCATATACTGCACCGTAACTTTAATAACTGCATTAACTCATATACTGCACCGTAACTTTAATAACTGCATTAACTCATATACTGCACCGTAACTTTAATAACTGCATTAACTCATCTACTGCACTGTAACCTTATTAACTGCATTAACTCATATACTGCACCGTAACTTTAATAACTGCATTAACTCATATACTGCACCGTAACTTTAATAACTGCATTAACTCATATACTGCACTGTAACTTTAATAACTGCATTAACTCATATACTGCACCGTAACTTTAATAACTGCATTAACTCATATACTGCACCGTAACTTTAATAACTGCATTAACTCATATATATACTGCACCGTAACTTTAATAACTGCATTAACTCATATACTGCACCGTAACTTTAATAACTGCATTAACTCATATACTGCACCGTAACTTTAATAACTGCATTAACTCATATACTGCACCGTAACTTTAATAACTGCATTAACTCATATACTGCACTGTAACCTTATTAACTGCATTAACTCATATACTGCACCGTAACTTTAATAACTGCATTAACTCATATACTGCACCGTAACTTTAATAACTGCATTAACTCATATACTGCACCGTAACTTTAATAACTGCATTAACTCATATACTGCACCGTAACTTTAATAACTGCATTAACTCATATACTGCACTGTAACCTTATTAACTGCATTAACTCATATACTGCACCGTAACTTTAATAACTGCATTAACTCATATACTGCACCGTAACTTTAATAACTGCATTAACTCATATACTGCACCGTAACTTTAATAACTGCATTAACTCATATACTGCACCGTAACTTTAATAACTGCATCAACTTCAACAACTGCATTAACTCACCTATTGCACTGCAACTTTAATAGCCACTGTCAATAATTTATGCATACCTAAGTCACTTGCACTATTTTAGTCTAAATTATTATCTGTTCATATCCACCTGTACATTAATGTCCATAGTATATAGTCATCTGTATATACTGTTCATAGTATATACCTTCTGTCATATTTTCATAGAACATTCCTACTGCAAAATATTTTTATAGTCCATGCCCACTGTATTATATTCTCAGTATTGTATTCTGTATTTATTCTAACTGTATATCCTGCACTTGCTAACTGCACTTCTGGTTAGACCTAAACTACATTTCGTTACACTGTACTTGTATATGTGTAATGACAATAAAGTTGAATCTAATCTAATCTAATCTTTGACCGCGGAGGACAAAAATATCATCCATCAGCAAACAATTCTCAGCACCTCGGGCCTCGGTACACACTACCCTCCCTTCAGACATTGAACTCTCCTGCTTCGCCCCACTGACTGACACTGAAGTCACCAGACTTCTTTTTTACCTTAAAAAATGAAGGGAATTAAAAATAAAGCTTCTTTAACCCAGTGGTTCCAAAACTTTTTACAATGGCGTTCTCCGCCAGGGATTTGACATAATTCTGCGTGACCCCTCTCTTACAGTCATGATTGTGGTCTCAGTTGTTTTAAATCTGCATTTTAAAGACATTTAACTTCTTAAAATATTATCTTTTATCAGACACAGCATTAGTATGCTGGGAGTCAATTTTCTTTTCTGTGGCTTTAGGCCTAAATCTTTGCAGCCACTTCTCCATTTTAATTTACAAGCAGTTTTTGTTGCTTCGTTTCAAGCCGCATGCAGTCGATTTACATGGATGTCATGAATTTGACCTTTTATGGCTACTATTTTGCTGAGTGTACAATAGATGGCGCACGTCTTTATATTTAGGTTGTGAGAAATACATATCAGGTGCGTTGTAATTAAGTAAACAGTACATTTCAGCTCTTTGTTCAAGTATCCCCTCCGTCACCTGGCGTCCCTACGGTTTGGGAACCACTAGTTTAACCGAACAGAATGAATGACATCATGTTCATTGAAGTTGAGAACGTAAAGACGTCATTTTTAGAGAAGTCAAGGAAGTCTTCTATAGCGTCACTATGGCCACCGGTTCTCTATTGCCGTGTTTTAACAGAAACTATCTTGGAATGCTAAGGAAGACACTAATGTAAGGGTGACGGGGAAGACGTTTGTTGCAACACTCAATTTTTCCCCTCAGGAAAACTCTTACTCAACCGGGCAGTGGTTGTCTTCTTCATTTACAATACACTGCAGAACACCAGACCCTCGTCTCAACTCATCTCATCTGTGTCTCTTCTGTCCTGCTGGACTATATCCCTCACCTGTAACAAACTCGTACATCCTTTCTTTCTCTGATTTCTTCTCAGTAATGGCCTCCTCCCCTGTCAGCCGCCTCACCTAAGCAAATGCAGATATAAGTGAGTGATAAATCTGCGGTGCTGACGCCTCCATCTCTCTGAAGGGCGGCAAGAGAATCCTGTCTGAATCATAACAGCCATCTGAAGCTCTGCAGGTTAACAGCACACAATACACCCAAAAACAGCTGAAAGTATTTGAGAGTCAATACAAACCAATTCTGGGAAAACTGGCAATCTGAAAAATACTGAACATGAAGAATTGGCAATTCAAAATGGAGAAATATGGGAAAACCTTTTCCAACACGGTTTAATAAAGTACAGACAGACCCAAACTGTGAGCAAAATCAAAAATTGTAAAAGCTAGAACTGGCAATCAAAGATAACCAAAAATCATAGGAACTTAAAGAAAAACTCAAAAATGGGATATTAGGAAGTGTGTGTGTGTGTGCGTGCGTGCGTGCGTGTGTGCGTGTAACGGCTGATGGGATTGAAATTACCTCGAGTCTCTTTCCTCCAGAGATTAAAGCCCTGGAGATCTCAAGGGTTTTCTGGGATTGAGGGCCACACAAAAGGAATCTTGAGACCAAAGCAAAACTCTTGAATCTGAAGGAAACACAAACATTTCATCAGCACTTCAAACAGTCATGTGGTGCATTTGTAATTGATCATTTTAATAGCCTCATACATCACACGAGATGATTTTTTTGACACACCTGAAATATTTTTAATGAAATCTTCACCTTATGCACTTTGTCAAATACACACAGGTTTAAAACAATTCCTTTAAATATTTATGAACATTTCTGTTTTTTATGAATGTACAGTATCTGGTAATAAAGTTTTGGGTTAGGTTAGGGGCGTTTAGACCAAAACGGAACAACAATATCACAACGTTTCTATAGTTTCAGCATCATGAACTGAAACTTGTAACTTGGTATAGACACTTCTTGCATTACTGCTTCAATACGATATATCGCCTATTTCTTACATTTACATTTATGCATTTGGCAGATGCTTTTATCCAAAGCGACTTACATTGCATTATACTACACATTTGTATCTGAGTATGTGTAATCCCCTGGAATCAAACCCATGACCTTGGTGTTGCTAGCGTCATGATCTAACCACTGAGACACAGGAAACCTATCTTTTATGTCACTTTAGATAAAAGCATCAGCTAAATGCCTAAAAGCTAAAAATACAACAGAAACGGAACCAAGAAATCAAATGTAAAACTAAACAATGGTCTTGAGTGTCTGAATTCTCCATAAAGCTACAGTGATTCCTTCTGAACACCAGTCTAAAGCTTTCGTGCAGTAATACATCCCATTTCTTTCCCAACAGTTTACACTCACACAAGGCACAAACCACTTTATTTTTACATTCTGGCAATTTTGTGATAAATGGATCAGCAGAAAGATTGTCATTATCACCAGTAAACAGCTTTCCACTCCGTGTGTGTGTGTGTGTGTATGCACAGGTTTAACCTTGACATGTGTTTATTTTCTCTTGTGTCAGAACCGTTAGTCACACAACACAAACTCTAAACACATCCTCATCAAAGTCAACATCCACAACAGGGATTGGATAGTCCCTCCCAACCACACAAGCTATGTGAATTACAGCCGTGACATTTGTATTTTACTCAGGCAATTGTTGAAATGTCAAACAGTCGATGAAGTGTCTAACAGATGAACAGAAGACATATAAAAAAAGTCATTGACTAATATCGCTCAGTCTGAGAATCACTCCATCACTTAAAAGAGACATTGAATCTGATTTATAATGCTGCAGAGAAAACATCGGATTTGTTTTGTGGGAAACATTACAGAATCCAGTCACTATACATAAAAGGACAACATGGAACAATCGTTATTATTTAGACTCAATAACTGCATGTATCTTACACAAAATCCTTCCTTTGAAACTTTCTGTTCTAAGAACAGAACCCAATTAACATGAAACCCATTTTACATCCGTACATTCAATACATCAGCAGATTTTCACAGTTGCTTCATGGAAAAGCAGTCCAATTTAGATTGTTCATTATTTTAACACTTTCTTTGTATAAACATGAGGTAAACACGTTCTGAGTTAAAAACATCAAGAATGCCTGGCAAGTAAATGATATAATGATATATAATAAAGCTTGACATTATTAGTTCACTGATGCATGTAGTGTATTATCAGCTTTGGCACAGGAATAGAAACCCCAGTCATATACTACAGATCATATGCAAACGCTCATTAAAGCGTGAAAATACCTTCTTATGACTCACCGGAAAGGTCATGTTGTCATATGCCAACTCATGCAATGTCAGAGACACAATTCTTAAAAACAATAATAAAAGTATGAAAACGATGAAGATTTATTTCTGGATGAATGATCAGACTAATAAAAAAGGACTTGTTCCATTTTAACCCTTCGTTAACGTGCATATTTTAGCAATGATTTAATGTGGGGGGCTATACTGATCTCACAAATGTTTTAATATGTATTCGTTTACTCATATTTACATTGTTCAAGCTCCTGTTCCAGAAGGTGTATTTTCTAACTGCCTATTTTCAAGGTTTATACTTTTCATAAGATATTTTCGTGATTTTTTTAGATGAAATACTGAATGATAAAATGAATGGAGTGAACACACAAATTATTTGTGAATAATTGAGATGGATATATTACATTATTATAGTCACTGAGCCGGAATTCAACGGGTGACAATTAAACGTTTTTTAAAAACATTTTAAAGATCATTATAGAAAGAAAACCATTCTGTTTTCATGATCCCATACTGCAAAAACACAGCTGATCTGATTATAAAGATCATCTGACTGTGATGATTGGGGCACTTTATCATCATTTCAGATATTCTCAGAGAGAAAACCATTTCAGTTTTCTTCAAATTAGATACAATAATGAACTTTACACTGTCCAGCAAAATGTTTTGTATGTGATCATTGCACTAAAACACAACAACCGTGAACCAGCAGAATAGATCAGACTTACACTTCTTTTACATTTACATTTATTCATTTGGCAGACGCTTTTATCCAAAGCGACTTACAAGTAGTTTTTATACAGTGTCACATTACTGCAGAGCAATCAGGGGTAAGGTGTCTTGCTCAAGGGCCCTTCAGTCATGACCTGCTGACACTGAGATTAGAACCTGCAACCTTCTGATCACAAGCCCAACGCTCTAACCCCCAGGCCACAACAGACCCACAACAGATGAATAAGCTTCTCTGCGTCAGCAACACATAAATTTCTTAGGTGGAAAAAGGCTGTTTTTGTGACAGTTGAGATGTGATTTTGAAATGACAGGTTGCTGTCTAATATAACGCCTACATCTTTTACTGTATTTGTTGGAGTAACAGTACATCCTTCAACTTGCAGTCCCCACTTGCAAAAAACGTCTCCGGTTACTTTCGTAACCTCGGTTCCCTGAGAAGCGGTCACTTCGACATTGCGGAGACCGCATATGAAACTCCTCCTCTTTTTCACTTTTCCTGAAGTCCTATAGGATAACGCCAGTAAAAAAACTGGCCAATTGTCGCAAGACATGCACAGTATGCAAATACTGACGAATCTAGACAGTATAAATACAGTGCATGTGACGACAATCCTCAGAATCTACGAGAGAACGCCCGCCCGGTGATGAGCGGCGAACACGGCGATCTACGCAATGTCTCGTTCCCGCTTCTCAGGGAACCGAGGTTGCGAAAGTAACCGGAGACGTTCCCTTTCGAGAGCGGTCACTTCGACATTGCGGAGACCGCATATGGAACGATAGTACAATCACGGGTCTCAAGTCCAGAATCGGACGCAGACCACCATCTCTTTTGGGCACTACAAAATACCGGGTTTAAAACCCGCTTTCCCGCTCGTTCGGAGGGACACGCTCGATCGCTCCTTTCGCGAGCAGGCTGCAGATTTCCTGCCTCAACACAGGCGCGTTTTGCGCTGACGTAAGCGACGGGACCACACCGCTGAAGCGGGGAGGTCTGCGCCTGAACTGCAGGGCGTACCCGTGTTCTATCACGTTTAGTAGCCAAAGAGAGATGCCTGGAATGGCTTTCCACTCTTCCAGAAACAGACATAATGGCCGTATCTGATCGGGGGTTACCGTCAGCGGACCGTTTAGGGGAGCGCGCTGTTCCAGCGGGGCTAAATGCACTGGCGGGAAAATAGCTCGCGCATGAGAATCCAGCGGCCTCTCGTCCACGGGAGCGTCCGTGGACGAGGGAAAGCTGGTTATAGTTGTGACTAACTGCGGCGTCGCGCTGCACCGTGGCAGGGGCATTGTGTGGGGGAAAGAGGTCCTCTTGTGAACAGGTATGTGTTTTTATTGCATTCACACAAACAACACTTACAACATTGCAATAATCGCCCGCAATCGCGGGGGAAAACTGTTGCAAACAGCGGCGTTTGGGGGCCGCCGGCACGTTTACGGATTCTCTCCTCCTCTTCCCAGGTCCGTCAGGACGGCGGCTTGGCAGCCGAAATCGCTCCGCCGTCGTGGCGCGGACCTCTCGAGGCAGCACGTTACTCATGGCCTTGGCGCGCTTTTGCGCCTCACCAAAACGCTCTACTACCGACTCCACGACGTCACCAAAGAGGCCGGAGGGAGTGATCGGTGCGTTCAGAAGGGACTTACGATCAGCGTCCTTTAGATCCACCAACGTAAGCCACAGATGACGGTTGAGGACGACCATGGACCCCATAGACCTGCCGATAGCTTGTGCGGTGCGCTTTGTAGCCATCAGAGCGAAGTCGGTCGCCGCCCTCAGATCCTTCGTGGCGTCCGCCTCCAGGCTGCTGCTATCCAGCGACGAAAGGATCTTAGCCTGGAACACCTGCAGCACCGCCATCGAGTGCAAAGCACAGGCCTCGCCTGCGGCCGCGTAGGCTTTACCGGCAAGATGGGCGGTAAACCTGCACGGTTTCGAGGGCAGGCCTGGGTCCGAGCCCAACGAGGTGGTGGAAGGGCACAGATGAGCAGCGAGGGTCTCCTCGACGGGTGGCATGCGCACGTAACCGTGGGCTTCAGCCCCGACCACGTGGGCGAGCAAATGGCCGGCGTAGCAGCGTGAACGCGCGCCGACCGAGGTGCAAACCAGGATTTCACTACGTGCTCGTGGACGTCTGGGAAAAACGGCGCACTCCTCTTTGACGTGGTCTGGCGGCGGCTCGCCTGAAAGTACCAGGAGTCGAAACCTACTTTTTGCCGGCTCTTCAGGTGAATCCCAGGCAATGTCGAGCTCGCTTACGGCCTTCTCGAGAACCCTTACGAACTCCTCGTGGAGGTCCGGGGGGCTCTCTGGATCGGGACGATCCCGCTCCGATCCTGCCCAGTCCTTGTCCGAGATGGACATGGAGTCATTACCCTCCTCGACGCCGAAGGCTCTCGTCCACGTAGAGGACTGGGGAATGAGGTGACGGCAGAGGACGGGGGCCCGGAGCCGGGTCGTCGCCGCCACCTCGTGGAATAGGTGGACTCACCAGCGGCGGTGAGCCTCGACCCTATGAGTCCACAAGCGATGTTCCTGCGAGTCCTTCAGACACGCGCCGGCAGGTCCGCACAGTGCGCGCAATCAGACTCGCAGAATGCATCCTCCGCGTGAGTGAGGCCCAGGCAGGCAATACAGTGCTTGTGAGTATCCTGCGGGCCAATGGTGCCCGCGCAAAGACGACAGAATGAAGCCATCGGATGCGGTGAAAGAAGTTCTAGTTGCGTCTTCAACAATGGCAGCGTGAAAAAGAAGATTCTGAGGATTGTCGTCACATGCACTGTATTTATACTGTCTAGATTCGTCAGTATTTGCATACTGTGCATGTCTTGCGACAATTGGCCAGTTTTTTTACTGGCGTTATCCTATAGGACTTCAGGAAAAGTGAAAAAGAGGAGGAGTTTCATATGCGGTCTCCGCAATGTCGAAGTGACCGCTCTCGAAAGGGAACATCTCATTAACCTTGAATACGAGGAAACCCGCACACAAGAGTTACGCGTCGTACCTTCATCTCTGCGTCAACGCCGCGCAGTCTCTGACGTCAACACGTCAGTTTCATAACGAACTCATATCTGTAGAGTAGAGAACAGTTATTTTATTATAGACGTTATTATAACAGTTTTATTATAAGGAGATCACCCCGTCTGCGACAAACCAACGACAGGTTCAAACGGAGACGTCATTTCCGGCGGCGTGTCGAGCGAAGTTATTATTGTTCCTACAGTCTTTTCCAGGATTCCTGCTGCCATTGTTCTGCTTTGTCAGTTATTTTCTGATAAGTGTTTTTGATTACAGGCGAGTTGTTCTGAAAAAAAGGCCTTAACAAGTTCGACATATATGACCGACATAGTAAAGGGTGTAATCCATTTGTTATAAAAATGAAGGCGACAAAGCAGTGTTTGGTTTATTTCTTCTCAGGTGAGAAGTCTTCATTTATGCTTTGTTTTCATGATACATTTGATCCAGATAAGGTGTGTTGTGATGTCCATTGCCATCTGTCTATATAAACTCTGTGTGTAGAAGAGGTGTAGAAACATTCACTTTACTGTAATTGTGTGCACGACACAAAACAAACTCCCTGAACCCCACATCTACATCTACATCTACATCTACATGACCGCTTCTAAACGCAAAGCTGAAAACACCTCAAGTCCTGTTCATTCGGTAAAAGTGCATGAAGTTGGTTCGATGGCGCCACCTGCGGGGCCAGTTCCATACACACAGCCGCTAAGGGAAGAACAACTATTCTCACAGAAAGGGCCAGGTTAACTCTTCACTGTACCCTGGGCAACAATATTCAAGGGCCCCATCATCACCATAATCTGGCAAAATACAAAATAAATTACAGTAATACAGTCAATATACTCAGTATTTCAATAACTAACTGCCATCAAGTGCATTTTGATGTACAGATGTGAAAATGCTCATAGAACTACAAAATGCACCACTATGTTCTCTTGTCAAGACCACTCAGTCATTATGTTATGAAAACAAAACACATCGGCATCAGTATAATCTGGCAAAAAGAAATAAACTTTCAAAGCATCCAATATTTATTTAACAACACCTACTCCGAACACAAATGCATAGAATTGATAGAGCAATCACAGAGGAAGTTCACAGACAAGACACAAACAAAAATCCATCTCCTAGAATCAAGTTTTGGTCCTCAGCTCATTTTTAAACAGAAATCACCCTGTCACCTCAGTATTCAATAGGACTATCAAGTTATAGTGCAATATAAACATTTTGAAATCTGCTGTTTTCTCGCAACAACAATAAACAAAACAATTTACAGCATTTTTCATGGAGCCACCACAAGGAAAAAATGTATCAAATGCAGTATCATCTGCTCCTAAACTCTTTTGAACTTGTTTTAAAACAGAAAACAACCTGTCACATCACAGTTCAACAAGACAGGCAAGGGTTAAACATTTTAGTGCAACATAAACATTTGGAAATCTGTCAATTTATCTCAATTAGACAAGACAACAATAAATGCTAAATAATCTGACAAAATACACAATTTGAATCCTAAATAATGGGGAAGAGCATATTTAAGCTTTAAATGCTTGATTTCATTTGGAAAACACATCTCTCACGAGCATTTTTCAGGACTTTGAATGTGAAACAGGGGCTGTTCGCAGACTCGACGAGCGGTTCAGATGGCGGTTAGACTCGAAACCCATCACCGCTTCCCTCAATGATCGCACTCGCAGCAGAATCCGGGTCGTAGGTTGAAGATGCTGCTGGGGGCTCTTTGCTCTCGGGGCTGTGAACATTAGCTAGCGCCGGAAGTGAAGACATGTTCTGGCTAGCTGAGCTGTCCTCGTTGACGGGTGGTGCCTTAGTAGACTAGTTGCTAATGCTAACGTTTACTAGCGTAAATAAATAGCCTATTTTCGGTAAATATTTTACATTTTCGATTAGCGCTCCCACTTAGCTACTCCATGTTTGCATTTTTTGCGTTGTGTTGTTATCGCCCGCGGGGCCCTTTAGAGGTCGTGGGCCCCTGGGCAATTGCCCATATGGTTAATCCGGCCCTGCTCACAGACTAGCAATTACTTAGGACTAATCAGTCTTAGTTTTCATATTTCAATTAGATCAAATTACCTTTTTTGTAACTGACTTAAAGAAGTTATAACGAGTTTTGAAGAAAAACATGAAATGAGTTACTTGTTAATGCAACCGGCCCCTGTCATTATGAAAATCTCACTCGTTTCAGACAAATCATATTTGATGTTTTATTTAACGTTGGAATAAAAATCACATCCCTAATAAGTTTGTTAAAAATGCACAATAACACTGTGAAGTCTCTCTTATCTAGGAGACATTACAGATGAAATAACTTATGAACACAGAACACTGAAATGAGCTCAATGATGTTTGAAATACCATTGAATTCTCTTTACATCTGTACCCTGTAACTCTATATCACAGCTGCTTTACAGATGAAGGTTCAGAAGTGAGTAGTTAGTTCTCAGACATAACAGGACACAGCACTCTAGTTCTCTTAACAACTTTACTGACATTACAAAATCAAAACAAATTACAAAAAATAAATAAACTTTACATGTTTACTTTAACATTATAACTCTGACATTGAAAAACGTAAAGAGCCAAGACACGTAAAGAGCCAAGACAGGGGTGTACAGCTTTATGACACCGGAGGAAAACCTACATTCAAAAGTCAAAATAATCTACAAATAATTTACAAACTACAGAAAAACTGTAAAATAATATCATATCCATTAAGTGATGAGGTAGTTTGTGTTATTTCACCGTGTACAGTGTTGATGAGAGGTTTTTAAACAGATTTTGAAATGATGGACACCTTAAAGGACAGTTCACCCAATAATAAAAATCCTAACCCTCCATATCTGAATAAATGTCTTTGTTCTGATGAACACAGAATACCAGAATAATTCAGAAGAATACCAAACAGATCTTTGACCCCATTGACTCGCAATAGAACTGTTTGTTTTCTACATTCTTCAAAATATCTTCTTTTGTGTTCAACAGAACAAAGAAATGTGTATTAGAAACGTAATCAGTAACGATGACAGAATTTCCACTTGGATGAACTTTTTCTTTAACACATGCACCAGAAAAAATAAATGATTCCTAACCCAAGACAAAGATTTTCTCCACTGAATCAAGTCGCTGGCTGTCGTGGCAATATGCCATACTGCAGATATAACTGTACATGTCATGGACTGATTTCAGTACATGGACTCTTCAGTGAGCAAATCTGGAAAAGAAAATGAAAGTGAATGAGTTTATGATGTTTGTGAGCTGTTTTCTCATATGATGATAGAAGAAAAAAAAGGCACTTATTCACCTTCTCTGATACAGTCTCCATACAGACAATGATTGAGTTGATTCAACTCAGAATTGATTTCACAGCAGTTGTGTGTGTTGACCGTCTGAGGTGTCCGTACGCGAAGACTCTGGACATGATTTTCTTTCACCACGTCCAGATCGTGCAGAATGCCTTCGATGACTCTTTCGTCCAGAAGCATTTCGGGTGTGTCCAGCCAGCAGGTGGCGTCGTTCACACGTGAGATTTGTGTGCTGTATGCATCAAAGCTGCTGGCCAGAGAGCATATCTGACGGGCCAGTACGCTGATCTCGTCCCGTTCCGTCTCGCTGTATTGGAAGTGTCTTTCTGCGACGGGTGAGGACTCTGGGGTGAGCAGTGCACCCGGGTCTCTGTGGGGCAGACGAAACGAGCGGGAGGTCCTCGGGACGGACAACGCATTCGGATCTGC
>NC_136777.1:59026-86400 GCF_947034865.1 Barbatula barbatula | reverse complement strand
AAAAAATAAATTAAATTACCCCGAGGGCAAACACAATGAAATGAAAGAGTGTGTTAAATGTTGTAGAAAACACAAGTGCACAACAATAATGAAAGTGAATTCAATGTCATCGTTCATCTGAAAGAATGTATTTATTCATATTGTTCAATCATGATAAACCGATAGCAAGCTAGCAAATGCAGACCATTCACTGAGGTTCAATGGCAAAGAATAAAAATGAACAGTAGAAAATAAAAAGGTTTGATGTTAAAGGGAGACTATATTCTGTCATCATTTGATCTCCTCCGAGTTGTCCCACATCTGTATAAATGTCTTTGTTCTGATGAAGACACATTCTTTGGAAGAATGCTCATAACCAAACAGATCTTGACCCCATTTACTCCCATAGTAGGAAAACAAATACAATGATAGTCAAAAGTGCTCCAGAACTGTTTGCTGTCCTACATTCTTCAAAAAAATGATGAAGTAATTTTTCCTACTGTGGGAGTCGAGACCTGTTTGGTTATAACCATTCTTACCAATATTTTCCTTTGTGTTCATCAGAACGAAGACATTCATACAGATGTGGAACAACTCGAAGGAGAAGAAATGATGACAGAATATTCATTTTTGGCGAAGTCTCCCTTTAATGTTTTGCTGAATGATCATAGATTACTGACAGTGAGCAGCACTGGACCACCACTCTTCACCATCCATTTAATACAACACACAAGCAGACAGACAGAGAGAGAGAGACAGGGAGAGACAGAGGTGTGGGGTTGTGAGTGTGAACGTGTGGTGTATGTTTATGAGCGGCCTGCTGTTTGATGGCTCATTTGTGTTAGGTGATCAGGGAAGTATCATTGAGGACGTTCCTCCCTTTCACCTCGACACACTGTAACAGCACACACACACACACACACACACACCCCTCCTGCCCCGCTGCCCTTATGAAAACACACTTGCTGTTGGACGTAAAACCACTGGGAATGTTGACTGAATTCCTCTGAAGGTTCTCTGGCACACATCACCTCATTAGCTTGAGTGTCACCTTCTTAAAAGGTCAGTAATGAAGAAGTGACCGATCCCCCTCCACACACACACACACATTCATCCGTTTATCCCGCAAAAATCCACAGAGAGAGAGAAACGCACATACACACAGAGGCTTTCATGAGGCTTTTCCTCTTCCTGTTTCCGGGCGAAAGGAACTCATCATGTAATATGACTTCCTGTGAAGAATGTTATCTGTTCAGTGCACATGTCATCATCCTCATCCACTGGTCCAACATCAGCTGTGAAAGGGAGTCAGTCGTGAGATTCTCTCAATCCACACAAGACCATCTCTGTTTAATCAACGATGAGAACATGTCGTTTATCCAAACAACGGTCATCTCTTACAAACATGTACCATTATCTCACGACAGGAATTGAAACCAAAACTATGGCCACCCACTTAAATACATGCTGACTATCCTTTACTTTAGTAGAACTATGGGATATAATGTAAGGAATTGAGTGTTTTCTTTAATATTCATCATTAAACAGTTTTATTGGATTCATATTTTGAATTTACAATAAAAAACCTTTTAGCTTTTTATGGTTACATCATAAATAAGTCTAAACAGTCAATAACAGGTCATGACACGCGTGTTCAGCTGTATCTGAGCTGTTATTCTGTTAAGGTCACGACGCTCGCTAAATAAGCTCAAAATCAGAATCAGAAAGTTTGAGCTTTGAGCCAGGACATGATTGAGCTGAAAAAAGACATTCATATACAGAAACAGCAATGGTAGAACTTAGGGCTGTGCAGTTAATCGAAAATGAATAGTAATCGTCAATTTTGACCTTCATCAATTACAAAAACAAAAGAATGGAGGTAAACGATCATTGTGCCGCATTCCATTTTAGCAAGGATCCTCTCTTTTCTTCTAGTATATATCCACAGTGCACACCTTTCCTTCACAGTGGTTCAGCTGTGCTATTTCTTTACATTTATTTGGAGATTAAAAACCAAGTTTTCTTATTTTCTATGTTGTTTTAAAGGTTAATGAGTAACCGTGCTTAATAATCGGGATCTCAATACTGGCCAAAATAATCGAGATTATGATTTTTGTCATAATCCAGCGGCCCGAGGAGAACTGAAGCCTTCAGTTTATAAAATGTGCAAAAACAACTTTGAATGAAAAGATGATTTTGTGACATAGAGAACATAACACAAAAGTTGTTCTCATCACTATCTGAAATTCTTCAGTCTTTAAACCCCAGATTTACTTCATCTCAATCTCAGGATTTAAACGTTAGCTATCAGAGACCCCTGAGGTGTGAGAGTGGGATTAAACAGACACACAGGTAGAGATTCTAGTAACGTCTGTCTGGCTGCAGAGAGAGAGAAAGAGAGAGAGAGCGGGCATTTAGATTAGAGAGAGACAGCAAGCATTAAGACTGAGAGAATCAGAAGAGCAGATAATGTTGCAAACAGGGCGGATGGAGTCTGGGGTTAAATTTAGACAAGAGCACAGAATATCAGCGTTTAGCCCATGTGAAAACAAAAATCACCAGAAATTATCACCAGAGAAACACTGTTATCTCTTGCCTCTAACAAGAGCCAGAAGAGAACAAACACACAATAACACACTAACAAGATTTCACCTGCACAGTCAATTCAACATCACACGCATGTGTGTGTGTGTGTGATTAATACTGGCGCTTCACACACGACTCGAGACCTCGTGAGACCAGAGAGAGATTGTCTGGAGATTTTCTCAAGTGTGTTTCGTCTAGCCAATCAAGTTTTGAGCTGAATCTCTGTATGATTGACAAGAGCCGTCTACAAACACACACTGCAGGAGGCCCACAGACACAAACACACACATGTTAGCGCAACTATCTTTATGAGGACATATACTGACGCAATGCAATCTCGACTCTCGGGCCGTTCCTCTCAGCATAAGAACTACGTGCCTTACCTAAACACTGAAACCTTTCTTATAACCTAACCCCAAAACTAAGTCTTGACCTTCAACCATTCCTTTAAAGGGCTCTCAGGAAGTGAGGACTGGCCAAAATGTCCTCACTTAGCTCTCTTAAAGCAAAAATATACTCTGGCCGTCCGCGACCACGTACCACCCACATGAATGTAATTTTCCTCATCAGGAGTGTGCGCAGTCGTCCGCACACCTCTTCCACATGCAGCCCATTTTTGTGGGCGGAACACATACAACAGCGCATGTGCGAAAACATGTTGAGTCAGTCTAGTCCACGCTGTGACGTGCTGTGCATGTGTCAAACTCGTCCATCCACGATTAAGTATGCTCAAGAAGCAGTGCGGACGCATTTGTGGCGAGGCGTACGCGGAAAGTCAAGTATACCCTAACCCTTAAGTCCACACTCGTCTAATACTGGTCCTGACCAAGATAGATGTACAAACACACACACACGTTTTACTACACTAGTCAGGGCATTACAAAAACTTCATATATTTTATTCAACCTAACCATCAAATGTGCGTGACATTAGATTTTCAAATCATACCAACCCAACATAGTTATTTAGATAAATTCATTTAACCAAAACAAACACAAGAGAGGCGGCTCATCTCAGAGTCACACAATCCAAGCTGTCGTCCCACACGATATCCCAGCATGCCAATCTGTTACATTCCTGTTTACATCCTGACCCGTCCCAAATCCCTGACCTGGCAGTGCAGAGACGAGTCGGCCGGTCCGACACGTCACGGCGTGACATTCACTCTATTATCAGCTGATACAACCACGCACGCAGCAGGACGCCGTGACCTCATGACTATCACACGCACGCACACGTCATGACGAACATCAATGATCTTCACTACAAGTGTTCAAATGTTCCAGATATGACAACAAGTGTTTTGTTTGTATTCATGAGAAATTAACACAATAACTCAAGGAAATATTCCCATTACAGAATTATCATACTGACGACATCCTGGAGAAGTGGGAGTGGTTTGTAAAGGTATATTCTCTTGTCATTGGCACTGATTTTAGTGCTGATGTTGTTGTGTGTGTTTCGGGGGGTTTAGTTGTTAGGTTTCAGGGGCTCATAAATCAAACCAGTGGCTGAATTTCACGCCTCTCTTTAGCTCAGCACGCTTGTTTACTCTTCTGTAAGTGCTGTTCAACGGCCCTCCACTAACACACACACACACACACACACACACACACACACACTTTAATATCACCACAACACACTAAACTATCCCTTGACACACAAATCAAGTCCAGCACCAAACACAGAATTCACAGAAACATCACAATCACATGTGAAAAATGAAGATGAATGATGTGCGTCAAATGACAGGTGGATTCTGGGTTATTGTGTCAAGATTTAGTGACTGGATTTGAACAAAACTGTTACTTTTCCCAAATTTTAGCACCAAAAATTGTCCTGAAATAAGTCATGTGGCGTCTGCTTACTGCACGTATTTGATTCATATCTCCACACGTGAAAGAAGTCTGAAAGTGATGTGAGATTTCTAACAAAATCTGAATCTCATCAACCATGTAGTGTGGGATTAGCAGAGAAATGTGTCAGCAAAACGGAGGTCATGGGTTTGATTCCCAGGGAGCACAAATATACAATAACAGCAATGCATTGCAAGTCAAAAAGGGTCTGCCAAAAACATACAATAAATGTGGTATTAATATTAATTCTTAATGGATTCTCTGAGCAAACGTTTGTGTTGAAATGGTCTGGTTTGGATTGTATTATATCCAGTTAACAAGATCTCGCTTACATTCAATTTAAATCAATATGATTTCTACAGCACAATTTTCCATTGTTGTAAAGCTTCATATAGAAAGAATAAATGGGCGTGTGATTATTTTGATTAAACCCTCTGGTAAAGGCTCTGAAATATGAACTACACTTTACAGTGTTGAAGTGTTACAGGAGCATCCAAACGCTTGGCTGGTGGTGTAGGAGCCCAGCAGGACACCTGTAACATTAGACAGCACACGTTTCTCTCCCTCCCTCACTCTGTCACAGCTCGACACCACCGCCTGACGACGGGCATCACACGACACGGAGATGACGATTATGGGATAGCTCTGTGGTTTCCCACACACCTCCAGGCCTCTGAAGACAGCGCTCTCTGGAGCATTGAGAAGTTTATGGTGCTTCACTAAAGCCATAAATCTACGCTCAACAAATTCCTTCAGTTTAAGTAAATATCATAAACGCAAGAGGAATATCAGCGAGGTGTCTGCTCAGCATCAGGCCGCTCTGGACACTATAAATCTGACGACCGTTTCCTGCGGGTGAAGAATACACAACCCGCACGACCCCGCCGCAAATAAACTCCATTAGCTGCCGTGAAGTTAAACGCGTGTTTATGTTTGTGATAATCATTAACAGCGCTGACATCTTCACACACACGTACTAAACACTAAACACAAGTTCTCGTGTCCACAAGGGTTTGTTCGATTTAAGCAGCAGCAGTCACTGACAGAGAAAGAAATCAAAACAGAGCCCTGCCTTGTATTTTTAACCAAAGTGGGATGGAGATCAGACAGAAGAACGCAATTCCTGTGATTTCACGCTCAGCTACATGAAACACATCTCAAATAAAAGGCGTGAATGAATGAATCTGTCCTGAGGTCAGAGGTCAGCGTTTACTCACCTCAGCACACAGGGAGAAAGTCTCGACCCAATAGCAACCTCACGTCACATGCATTAGACACAGATAAACAACACCCGACACGAGTCCTGATCTCTGTGAGAGATTTGGTGGAGAAGTCAGACAGGAAAAGATGCGCGCCGAGAGGAAATCCTGCTCATATGCCACAGCAGCGGTTCAATGAGGAATATTAGTGTTACAAACATCAGATCCTGCTTAAGAGCTCAGACACACAAACAAACAAAAGCCCCTCCAAGACCCCACAGTTTATTATGTCACATTTATTATTCTACCAACACTGGAATAAAAAAATCATTTGACCTCATGAAAGACTGAACATTGCATGTGTACACGAACAACGCAATACATTCACACTGGAACATTACAAAGAACAAGAATTGTATTTTCACACAATTGTGTGCAGTGATCATCACTGGAGTGATCACAGAGCAAAGCAGAGAGACTGGTGCGTTCAAGCGGCTGCGGTTATCTGCCACTGTGGACCACACCAGAGCAGACTGATGCTTAATCCAGCTGAGCCGCTGGATGATTAAAACAGAGCTTCACCGCAGGACTCAGATAAGAGCGCCCCCGCCTCATTACACTGCTTGTGGGAGACCTGTAGTCTGCCCCCCTTCCTCAATCTAGCCCTCGTACAGCAGACGCACGCCAAAGGCCTACATCATCTTGTCCTCTAGCACCGACAAACACCACCAAAACACGTGAAGTACTTTCTCTGTCAGTTCCAGTTTACAAAGTTTCTGGAGAGAATGCTATACATCGAATATACGTTCATGCCTGTGACATCCGACTCATCTGATGAATCCACTGAAACATTCGGTTCAGACGGCCATTTATCACAGCAAACATCATAAGACGGTTCAGTTCGGTGAAATCAGCACAGCTCACCTGGTTCCTCCGAACAGAATAATGCGATCTCCAACCATACAGCAGCACTGTCGTCTTCTGGGACACGGACCTTTACCTTTCGGTTCTACCTTCTTCCAGGAGAACGCCTCTAAAACACCCAACACAAGAAAACACATGAGAGTCTGCGAGCCCATTCATTCAATCACTTCATGTTCGCATCAAAACCTTTAATCATGTGACTGCATGTCAAACACTTTACCATCGGGACAAGAGTGAATCTTACTCACATTCAAAACTACTAACAAAATAAACACGAAAATAAGAAAGACGAGGATTAATGAATGTGCAAAAAATGAAGAGACTCACCTGGATTAAACTTCCAGAGATCGTTGAAATGTCGGTCCAGGCGAGCATTATAGCCACCAAAGATATACAACTCACCGTTGTAAGCAACTTACAGATAAAAACAAAAACAAATGACAAAAGAAACAGTCATGTGATTGACATTACATACATATTGTATATATAAAGTATACACCTATCAGTATACACATCCTAATATTGCGTTGGTCCCCCTTTTCTGCAGCAAACTGTCATGCACTGTGTACTCTGACACCTTTCTATCAGAACCAGTATTTGAGCTACAGTCGCTCGTCTGATAGATCGGACGACACAGGCCAGCATTCACTCCCCACGTGCATCAATGAGCCTGTCGCCGGTTCACCACAGTTCCTTCCTTGGACCATAGATACTGACCGCTGCAGACTGGGAATATCCTCAAGAGATCATAATAATATTAATAATGTATTATATTTGTAACATGATTCTCTTAGACCCTAAGCGCACCAGACAGCATATACCAAAACAAAACCATTCAACTACACTAACCAACTTTATAAAGTGAGTCTTTGGACTTTCTTAAAGCAGTTTTTGGTTGGAGAGTCTTTCATCACTCTACCACCCATGGTACTTCATTTATATGCAGGTTGCTGATGGGTACGTGACCCAGAGGAGCGCACAGAGTGAGCTGGAGTATAAGGAGTAACTTGATTGTATAGGTAAGTGGGGCAGTCCCATGGATAGGGTTGAATGTCAATATCAACATTTTCAAATCCACACGGGGCCTGAACAGGAAGCCAATGCAAGATGATTGACAATTAGGTGTATATGTTAGTACCCGGGCTGCTGAATTCTGAACATATTGTAATTTCTTGATAGACTTATTAGAGAGACCAACATAAAGTGCATTACAATAATCAACACAAAGGCGTGAATAAGCCCTTCTGCATCAAGCAGTGATAGAGAAGGTGGTAGTCTGACGACACTTCTTACATGAAAAAAAACGCCGTTTTCAAGACCATTTTAATTTTGACATCTAACATCAATTGTGAGTCAAAAACAACATAAAGATTAGGCACTCGACTGGACAGAGTAGCAAGAGAAGCTCTTACCCAGTCGTCTAGCCATCACAATTTGACCCTTGTCTAACTCGCTCTAATCCTAACGCTAACCCACTTGTCATGTTTCAAACACATCAACTTTCTTGCTGCCCGATATTTTCCACAAACTAACAGATGTTGTGATGAAGAGATAATAAGTGTAATTCGCTTCACCTGACAGTGGTCATGATGTTATGCCTGATCGGTGTATATACATTATATATATCAATAATCAGAACTGTAAACTCAACCACTTCTTTCTGTCTGACTGATGCTGCTTTCACGCGCTGTCAGGATTTTCCCACTTACTACCAAAGTCCTTATTACAAATTCATCAAGATCAAGCGATGACAAGTCAAAATGTTTACAAGATAAGATTGTCCTGTCTGTTGTGAGCTGTTTTGGAGAAAAACTTATAAAACTCTCAGCCGCTACAGCAATCGCTTCGTTTGAGCGTCTAGTTGTGTAAGCTTCGATTTCCCTAGTGCTAACCCATTATCAGTAAACTCCAATAGCACGTGAAAGCAGCATAACATCATCACAGGCTCTGTCACATGACTCTATGGAACAGAGGTTCTCAACTCTCCAACCCTTATCTATGGGCTCTGAGCTTAAGACAAATACATGTGCATAGAAGAAGAAGAGACTTTCGTTGAAGAACACTTTATAAATCAACAAATGCACAGAATGCAAACCACAAATACACCTTTAGATGTTGCAGAAAAATGACTGGAACTTACTAATAAATAAAATTTATATGGTAACACTTTACAATGGCACATTCAGTAATTTTATTAATATGAACGATATTGTTTTTAAGCACGTATTAACCCTTGTTGATGTTAGTTAATGTCTATACAAATAAAGTAATGTTAACAGTTATGTTTGATTTAAGCATGTATTACTAACGTTGAAAAGAACACATACTAAGATGAATAAATAGTTCATGTTAGCTAATGCTTCAACAATTGTTAACTAATACCTTATTGTAAAGTGTTAGCAAAAGTACTTTCAAGTATTTGTTTGTGCATCACTTTCTGTGCATTTCTGAATCGCTGTGCGGATGTTAAGATATGCACAAAAATCCATAAACAAGTAGACTCTGCCTACCCAAACTAATAGTGAAACTTCTCCATTGCATTAACCAGCAGGGCACATTCTAGCACGTCAGGTCAAACGTTTATTAGTATATCTTTCTACATTGTTTTTGTCTATGTGTCAGGGTTAAGAAAAGATGTGCGCTCGCTCACAGGCCGAGTGACTCCTCCGCCCCTCAGGCAGCAGTTGGGTCGTCGGCGTGTTGAGCCAGCAGTTGGTCTCAGTGTCGAAAATTTTGATTTTATTGCAATAGATCTCATTGTTTGAGTGGAAAGGACCGAATCGATCCGCTCTACCGCCAAACACAAACATCTTGCTGCCAATAATAGTGGCAGAGTGAAAATCTCTCCATCGAGCTGGTGTACCCTACAAAGAAAAACACAAAACAGATAAACATAAACTGTCATCTTGTATAAAATCACAAGGTTTAAATAAATCACTTTGTTGTTTTTATGCAAAAGTGAAGGAGTAAGAAGGTTAGGTGATATGGCTACAGATATTTTCAGGCTTTATTGAAAACATCTCAAAATATATCCACAGATTTGCTTGACTCTGTTGTTATACACACCCGCCTGTGTGTGCGTGAGTGTGTACTACTATCACATGTAAAACAAAGCATAAGCAGAAAAAGAAAGTCCAACAAATCAGCTGAACAGAAGAAATGCATGAGGGCCATCAAACTCACCCTAGCATTCACGAGAGACCAGCACATGCTCGTGGTGTCCAGCTTGTGAATATCATTAGAGAAACAATCGGCCTGAGAACACAGACGTCATCAAGTGTAAAGCATTTGTTTAACAGGAAAAAATTATTCAGGTTTTCTCCATGTTACACACACACACCAGTTGCTCGTATCCACCAAAGATGTACATGGCTTTTCCTAAGACACAGGCCGAGTGCCCATCTCTAGCACCTGGAACTGTTCCGGAAATCTTGGGTGTGAACCATCTGTGATTATCTGAGACAACAGTGAGAGGTTTAATATACTGTGTTTAAAACAAACCTAAATCATTTCACTGTGAAACAAATCAAGAAAATAACTCACAAGCTCTTTTGAGATCAAGTAGCACCTAGAAAATCACTTTTGTTTCCACCATAAAATGAATAGGGCATCATTATTTTTGTCTTATTGCTGTTATTGTTCTGTGGTTTTTATTACTGATGTAGCAAAGATTTAATAATGTTGTGTGTGTTCCCGCTCTGCGTTTGTGCTGGTGCTTTAGGGTAGGAATTCCATACATAAAACTATGTTCAAATTGTACATATCAGAAATTCAGCATTTATAAAATGTTTATAAAACCTTTGAAATCTGCAATACATGTACTGTATATATTTTGAGGATTTTCTATTTCCTCTCGTGTCAAACCACCGTTTGAGAACCAGTACTATGGTAAACAGATATACACATGACACTGTACTTTATGAAAGCTGAAGAACACTGATGAAGAGTTTTGCTTAACCCATGAAAGAAAAAGATTTGACTTTTGGATTACAATACACACATCTCTAAGATCTTTGAGGGACACTTACTGACATCAAAGGCGTAGAGCACATTACACGCCCCTTCAGTGTCATTACGACCACCCCAGATGTGGATGATATCGTCTACCAGGACAGCAGTGTGCCCGTAGCGCATGTAGGGCACTTCCTGTGCATGCTCTCGGCCTCCGGTCCTTACGGGCGGCAGTTTCGTCCAGCGCAAAGACACTGCCCATGCAAGACAGAAAGTATAAGGTGTTGATGCACTTCAATGTGCACTCTGCAGGCACGGTGGAATATTAGCAACACGTTAGTGGTATGAAATCTTTTCTCTTTTAACATAAAGAATATATACGATTAGCGATGCACCGATACCATTTTTTAAAGACTGAGTATGAGTGCCGATATTATTTTCTGGTACTCGCCGATACCGATGCCTCTACCTTTTCCCAACACAGTGAGACATGCTTAAATAAAGATAGAATAGCCTCATAATTACAAACAACTCCACCTAAGACACATTATGAAAACATTTATACTTAGAAACAATTGTATAGTATAAAGCAATGTTTGGATAAAAGCATCAAATGCTCAAATGTAAATGATTTGATGTGCTTGTCAAACTTTCAATGCAAATTTCAGTCAGTTCTGTTACACGAGGTATCAGTCTTTGGTATCGGTGCATTTTACGAGTACATGAGCTTAGTATCGGCCCTATAAAGTGTTGCACGTTTTATTGGTGCAAAGTCCAGAGGAAGGTTTTGTATGTATGTTAAACTGTTTTTATCCCATAATTAGAAAAACCACTTTAATGAGGAGTGTGTTCCATCGGGTTAGAAATACTACATGCTCACTTGGGATCTTCACGTCCAGTAGAACACTTGGACCAAATACAGGAAATACGTCATGAAAGTAGTCCAGGTGTTAGGGATAGGGGTAGTGCAAAGACTGCAAGTGTGGGTATCTGGACAAACTAACGCTCCTGCATGCGCATCGTGTTTCACCGCATCAGACACACCTCACCTGTGTTAAAGACGTGAACGTCAATCTGCCTCAAGGTCTCGTAATCTTCGCCCGAGCAGTATCCTCCAAAGGAGTAAACCTTGTGACCGACCGCTACGGCGGCATGGTTGACCCTCCGTGGCCCGCCCTCCAGGTGCACCGTCCAGCGTAACATCACACGCTCGGCCACCTCCTCGCCACTGTCGCTCCTTAAACCATCACGACGGCCGATGATGACATCACTGATCCGACCCGAAAAACCTCAGAGCTGTCAAAGGAAACACAGGGTCTCAGATAGACCGTTCTTTATGAATGTGACCACATATGGCACAGATCTGGAGGGAGACTTCATGAAAAAATCAAGTAGGTAAAATATACATTATAAGATCATATCTCCAGAGACAGAGGAGATATTTAGAGAAACACAAGCGTCTCACATAACACACAGTGTAGTCTACATGGAGCAAACACAATGGATCATGACACACATGCAGGAGATGAGCTTTAATCCCACACACATCATTCAACTTGATTTACACAGATGAAGAGATTCACAAACTCACTATTGACACAGATAACGCGCGTCACCTCTGACACATGACATGAAGCATGTTAAAACTCTACACATAGATGTACAACATGTAACTTATTTGTTTATGTGTTCAATAATACAACAACTTTTACTCACCCAACGAAACAATTCACACCCGTCTCACCAGACCTGTGTCTGTAGTTCCACACATGCTTATAATATGAGCTCTTTTTTCTAATTGAAGGTGACAAATTCAGATGAAATATGTCAATATGTATTATTAGCCGCTCAAGCTAACCAGGCTAAAGCAAGATAAACAACATTAAACAGCCCAACTGAACAGATAAAACGAGGAAGACATTCCACTGTCTATCACGGACAATCACTGCAGAAAATACAACGTTTATAAACAAAGGGGTTTAAAAGTAAAAGTGATGTTAATCATTAGTGTTTATGCTTGTCAGAAACACACTCTCACCTTGTGCTGTGTGCTAATGCTAAAGCGCAGCTCGAGCTCGATCTGGCGCCCTCTGTCGACAGCACACGCTCAATGCAATGTTTTGACATCTCACACTTGTATGAAGTTCACACTGTTTTTGTTATACACATAATAAAATATCTTAGCAATAAAATAACGACAGAGGAAGATACTGTGCTTCATATCATTTTGTGGTGTGTGCTTGATGTCCGATTTCACTCACCATCAAATAAGTTATTTCCCAGTTTATGGTGGTGATTCAATGTATCGCGAGATCGCTGTCAAATGTTGTTCGCTTTGTAATCTCAATTGTTTTAAATAGAAAGAAAAGCAAAATGAAAAACCTAAATCCTATCTGTAAATAAAACAACTGGCTTAATTACAGCAAACAAATTCAACATTTTCAATATAAAGCACCTTTGGGTTTTCGTGGTGGAAATAATCAATTAGAGGATGAATCTATGGATCGCAACACATAAGCACTTATGTAAACCCAGAATTGTGTGGTTAACTTACAACCGCAAGATAAACGAGAACTGCTGTTTAGTAGTAAAATAAGACTTGTTTGAGATGCAGCAGTAAGATGAGTGAAAACAGCGCAGACAAGACGGACACTTCACACATCGCGCTGTCATGGCGACTGGACATTTATCCCAAAAATCAAAGAAATTAATTTAAAGATTGTATATGATATTTATGCCTCTGGAAAGTTCCTTTATTGTGTAAATTCTGTAACTCATGTTGTTCTTTCATTTCTGGACAAAGTGCAATAATTGAGGTTAAATGAGTAAAATGTGTTAGAATGTAACATGTTTCTCCTTCACAACTCCTTCCTGGTGGAACATTCTTCCCAATGCAGTTAACCACATCTCTGATAACCTTCAAAAAACGACTTCAAACACATCTCTTCTGTGAATACTTGACAGATGAAGGGAAAAAATAAACATACACTAACCCTTCTCTCAACAGGTAGTGTTCTAGCTTTTGTGGAAACTAGTATCTTTGTATTAGCACCTATTGTACTATTGCTCTTTTATGACATATCACTTAAGTCGCTTTGGATAAAAGCGTCTGCTAAATGACTAAATGTAATGTAAATGTAAACATGTCGTTTCAAAGAAATACATATATGGAGAAAAATTAGGTAATTTTTTTAATTCATATAAATAGCTTACTTTTGTTAGCAAAGAGTTTTATTCCCAAATGTATTTTTTAAAACCACCCTGTTTATAGAATAATTTTTGGAACAATATTAAAAAATGCTGTCAATGGCAAATAATAAAAAGTTTGAATTTTGTTAGACTTATTCGATAATATAAATTATATTTGTTGTTTTTTAATAATTCATATGGATGGATTGAATATTGTGATTTTTTTCCTTTTTTGTCTTCTTTGTTGAATTAAATGTGATGATTTTTTTCTTGTCTTAGCCCCACTTAAAATGGAAGTTTTTGAATTTGAACTGTATACCATCTATTTTTGTAATGTTTATGTTGTACTTTAATAAAAATAAAAAGCGCTTTTATCGCAGAAAATCGATGCAATTGAATTGCCACTGCTTTTGCATGAAGGGGTATGGATGAGGACAATATATTTCACAAACTGTTGGTGTTTTTCCACATATAAATAAAAAAAGTCGTTTCCCATTGTGCTTGTCATCGACGTAGTCGGGGGAAAGCAACTGCGCTCGCCTGCGGATTTCTACGGTGGCCCACCAGTACACAACACAACGAAATTTGAAAAGCATACATAAGTTCACAACACAACGAAATTTAAAAAGCATACATAAGTTCACAACACAACGACATTTAAAAAGCATACATAAGTTCACAACACAACGAAATTTAAAAAGCATACATACGTTCACAACACAACGAAATTTAAAAAAAATTCATAAGTTCACAACACAACGAAATTTAAAAAGCATACATACGTTCACAACACAACGAAATTTAAAAAGCATACATAAGTTCACAACACAACGACATTTAAAAAGAAAACATAAGTTCACAACACAACGAAATTTAAAAAGCATACATAAGTTCACAACACAACGAAATTTAAAAAGCATACATAAGTTCACAACACAACGAAATTTAAAAAGCATACATAAGTTCACAACACAACGAAATTTAAAAAGCATACATAAGTTCACAACACAACGAAATTTAAAAAGCATACATAAGTTCACAACACAACGACATTTAAAAAGCATACATAAGTTCACAACACAACGACATTTAAAAAGAAAACATAAGTTCACAACACAACGCAATTTAAAAAGAAAACATAAGTTCACAACACAACGAAATTTAAAAAGCATACATTAGTTCACAACACAACGAAATTTAAAAAGCATACATAAGTTCACAACACAACGAAATTTAAAAAGCATACATTAGTTCACAACACAACGAAATTTAAAAAGCATACATAAGTTCACAACACAACGAAATTTAAAAAGCATACATAAGTTCACAACACAACGAAATTTAAAAAGCATACATAAGTTCACAACACAACGAAATTTAAAAAGCATACATAAGTTCACAACACAACGACATTTAAAAAGCATACATAAGTTCACAACACAACGACATTTAAAAAGAAAACATAAGTTCACAACACAACGCAATTTAAAAAGAAAACATAAGTTCACAACACAACGAAATTTAAAAAGAAAACATAAGTTCACAACACAACGAAATCAAGTCACAAGATAACACAAAGGAATAAAATCGAATTAAGTGCAAACCATAGCTGAAATGCACCAAAGTTCTTATATTGTTCTATATTTTTAGGGGCATATTCTGCACTTCCGTTATTGGTTCAGTGCAGACAGCAGCGGGAGAGAGATCTGAAAGCATACTGACTATTTAAGTCGAGGACAAAACATTCTAAGACTCGACTCAACACGCTTAACATCTTTCAACTGGAGCAGATTCAAGCTTTGACAGTCAGAAAAGAGCACACGACTGCCGCAGACCACTACAGCACATATTAAATGACTCATGACAACTGGCTTGATTCCATTGTGTTGTAGCTTGATGTCGCTCGATTCCGTTGAGTTGTAGCTCGATTCCGTTATGTTGTGTTGTAGCTCGATTCCGTTGTGTTGTGACTCAATTCCGTTGTGTTGTAGCTTGATTCCGTTATGTTGTAGCTCGATTCCGTTGTGTTGTGACTCGATTCCGTTGTGTTGTGACTCAATTCCGTTGTGTTGTGACTCAATTCCGTTGTGTTGTGACTCAATTCCGTTGTGTTGTGACTCAATTCCGTTCTGTTGTAGCTCAATTCCGTTGTGTTGAACCTCGATTCTGTTGTGTTGTAGCTCGATTCCGTTGTGTTGTAGCTTGATTCTGTTGTGTTGTAGCTCGATTCCGTTGTGTTGTAGCTTGATTCCGTTGTGTTGTAGCTTGATTCCGTTGTGTTGTAGCTTGATTCCATTGTGTTGTAGCTTGATTCCATTGTGTTGTAGCTTGATTTTATTGTGTTGTAGCTTGATTCCATTGTGTTGTAGCTTGATTCCATTGTGTTGTAGCTTGATGTAGCTCGATTCCGTTGTGTTGTAGCTCGATTCCGTTATGTTGTGTTGTAGCTTGATTCCGTTGTATTGTGACTCAATTCCGTTGTGTTGTAGCTTGATTCCATTGTGTTGTAGATTGATGTAGCTCGATTCCGTTGAGTTATAGCTCGATTCCGTTATGTTGTGTTGTAGCTCGATTCCGTTGTGTTGTGACTCAATACCGTTGTGTTGTAGCTTGATTCCGTTGTATTGTGACTCAATTCCGTTGTGTTGTAGCTTGATTCCGTTGTATTGTGACTCAATTCCGTTGTGTTGTAGCTTGATTCCATTGTGTTGTAGCTTGATTCCATTGTGTTGTAGCTTGATTTTATTGTGTTGTAGCTTGATTCCATTGTATTGTAGCTCGATTCCATTGTGTTGTAGCTTGATGTAGCTCGATTCCGTTGTGTTGTAGCTCGATTCCGTTATGTTGTGTTGTAGCTTGATTCCGTTGTATTGTGACTCAATTCCGTTGTGTTGTAGCTTGATTCCATTGTGTTGTAGATTGATGTAGCTCGATTCCGTTGAGTTATAGCTCGATTCCGTTATGTTGTGTTGTAGCTCGATTCCGTTGTGTTGTGACTCAATACCGTTGTGTTGTAGCTTGATTCCGTTGTATTGTGACTCAATTCCGTTGTGTTGTAGCTTGATTCCGTTGTATTGTGACTCAATACCGTTGTGTTGTAGCTTGATTCCGTTGTGTTGTAGCTTGATTCCGTTGGGTTGTAGCTCGATTCCATTGTATTGTGACTCAATTCCGTTGTGTTGTAGCTTGATTCCGTTGTGTTGTAGCTCGATTCCGTTGTGTTGTAGCTCGATTTCGTTGTGTTGTAGCTTGATTCCGTTGGGTTGTAGCTCGATTACATTGTATTGTGACTCAATTCCGTTGTGTTGTAGCTTGATTCCGTTGTATTGTGACTCAATTCCGTTGTGTTGTAGCTTGATTCTGTTGTGTTGTAGCTTGATTCCGTTGTGTTGTAGCTCGATTTCGTTGTGTTGTAGCTCAATTCCGTTGTATTGTGACTCAATTCCGTTGTGTTGTAGCTTGTTTCCGTTGTATTGTGACTCAATTCCGTTGTGTTGTAGCTTGATTCCGTTGTATTGTGACTCAATTCCGTTGTGTTGTAGCTTGATTCCGTTGTGTTGTAGCTTGATTCCGTTGTGTTGTAGCTCGATTTCGTTGTGTTGTAGCTCAATTCCGTTGTATTGTGACTCAATTCCGTTGTGTTGTAGCTTGTTTCCGTTGTATTGTGACTCAATTCCGTTGTGTTGTAGCTTGATTCTATTGTGTTGTAGCTTGATGTAGCTCGATTCCGTTGAGTTGTAGCTCGATTCCGTTATGTTGTGTTGTAGCTCGATTCCGTTGTGTTGTGACTCAATACCGTTGTGTTGTAGCTTGATTCTGTTGTATTGTGACTCAATTCCGTTGTGTTGTAGCTTGATATTGTTGTGTTGTAGCTCGATTCCACTATGTTGTGTTGTAGCTCGATTCTGTTGTGTTGTGACTCAATTCCGTTGTGTTGTAGCTTGATATCGTTGTGTTGTAGCTCGATTCCGTTATGTTGTGTTGTAGCTAGATTCCGTTGTGTTGTAGCTTGATTCCGTTGTATTGTGACTCAATTCCGTTGTGTTGTAGCTTGATATTGTTGTGTTGTAGCTCGATTCCGCTATGTTGTGTTGTAGCTCGATTCCGTTGTGTTGTGACTCAATTCCGTTGTGTTGTAGCTTGATATCGTTGTGTTGTAGCTCGATTCCGTTATGTTGTGTTGTAGCTAGATTCCGTTGTGTTGTAGCTTGATTCCGTTGTATTGTGACTCAATTCCGTTGTGTTGTAGCTTGATATCGTTGTGTTGTAGCTCGATTCCGTTATGTTGTGTTGTAGCTCGATTCCGTTGTGTAGTGACTCAATTCCGTTGTGTTGTAGCTTGATTCCGTTATGTTGTAGCTCGATTCCGTTGTGTTGTGACTCGATTCCGTTGTGTTGTGACTCAATTCCGTTGTGTTGTGACTCAATTCCGTTGTGTTGTAGCTTGATTTCATTCTGTTGTGACTCGATTCTGTTGTGATGTAGCTTGATTTCATCGTGGTGTAGCTTGATTCCGTTGTGTTGTGGCTTGATTCCGTTGCTTCAGACAAATGCCGAGAAATCTCGGAAGCCTTAACTGGCACAAAATACAGTTTATCACAGACCAAAAAGGTCACTTTCACCTCGCCACCACTAGCTGTGGCTTTATTCCTTTTTGTTGTAGCTTGATTTCGGTTTTTTTGTGACTCAATTCCGTTGTGTTGTAGCTTGATTCCGTTGTATTGTGACTCAATTCCGTTGTGTTGTAGCTTGATTCCGTTGTGTTGTAGCTTGATTCCGTTGTGTTGTAGCTCGATTTCGTTGTGTTGTAGCTCAATTCCGTTGTATTGTGACTCAATTCCGTTGTGTTGTAGCTTGATTCCGTTGTATTGTGACTCAATTCCGTTGTGTTGTAGCTTGATTCCATTGCGTTGTAGCTTGATGTAACTCGATTCCGTTGAGTTGTAGCTCGATTCCGTTATGTTGTGTTGTAGCTCGATTCCGTTGTGTTGTGACTCAATACCGTTGTGTTGTAGCTTGATTCCGTTGTATTGTGACTCAATTCCGTTGTGTTGTAGCTTGATATTGTTGTGTTGTAGCTCGATTCCGCTATGTTGTGTTGTAGCTCGATTCCGTTGTGTTGTGACTCAATTCCGTTGTGTTGTAGCTTGATGTCGTTGTGTTGTAGCTCGATTCCGTTATGTTGTGTTGTAGCTAGATTCCGTTGTGTTGTAGCTTGATTCCGTTGTATTGTGACTCAATTCCGTTGTGTTGTAGCTTGATATCGTTGTGTTGTAGCTCGATTCCGTTATGTTGTGTTGTAGCTAGACTCCGTTGTGTTGTAGCTTGATTCCGTTGTATTGTGACTCAATTCCGTTGTGTTGTAGCTTGATATCGTTGTGTTGTAGCTCGATTCTGTTATGTTGTGTTGTAGCTCGATTCCGTTGTGTTGTGACTCAATTCCGTTGTGTTGTGACTCAATTCCGTTGTGTTGTAGCTTGATTTCATTCTGTTGTGACTCGATTCTGTTGTGATGTAGCTTGATTTCATCGTGGTGTAGCTTGATTCCGTTGTGTTGTGGCTTGATTCCGTTGCTTCAGACAAATGCCGAGAAATCTCGGAAGCCTTAACTGGCACAAAATACAGTTTATCACAGACCAAAAAGGTCACTTTCACCTCGCCACCACTAGCTGTGGCTTTATTCCGTTTTGTTGTAGCTTGATTTTATTTGTGAACTTAAATTCTCCTTTTAAATGTCGTTGTGTTGTGAAACAGTGGGCCACCGTAAATATCGGCCAGGCCACCGCGAGAGTTTTTTGGAACACGTCACAGAACGAGGCGAACATAACTCGGACACATTTCATTTCTAACCGGCATGCATCTTGCGGTGATCGATTCTGCGCAGAATTTGGCAATCTCGAACAAGCCTATTGTCCAATAGATGCGGCTAGAGTGTATGACGCCATCGCCGCTTCGTCACACCGGATGTTGATAGCTGTCTGGCGGAAGAGCCGGAAGAAAACAAACGCTCGAGCTGTCTGGGAATAAACAACAGACAGATACAAAGCGATATTAAACAGTCGGCATAAAGAGGCTGGTAAGATGACACTGATAATGACAACGAGATCATAACGATTGTGATTTTAATTGTTATCTATTTACTTGACACGTCATGTGAATATTTGACAGAACTGTGTCATATTTTAACGCTCAGGAAAGTCGACCGTACATGACCCTGTCAGTCAGTAATATATAAATATAAGTGAACGTAAATGATTGATGAGTTGGGTGATAAAGGCTGCACGTCCCCAGAAGCGTCTTTTAATCTCTTCTCGTTGTTTGTTGTTATTGGGATGCTGTGTATGTCCTTTCATTTCTTCTGTAAATGCTTTGATAATACTATAGCTAACCACAATCATGCCATAGGCCTACTTAACAAATCTAGAGACTGACGACAAAATCAAACTTGCATACATCCACATGTTTATATTTATAAATTAATTTAAAGTATAAAGTCATTTTACTGAACGGAATAATTTACCTGCGTGTGTTCTCAGTTTGCTGGAGCCATGGGCCGCATCTTTCTCGATCACATTGGCGGGACGCGTCTCTTCTCCTGTGCGAACTGTGACACCATCCTGACAAACCGATCTGAGCTCATCTCCACACGGTTCACCGGTGCCACGGGCCGGGCCTTCCTCTTCAACAAGGCATGTGCTGCTTTCCTCCGGTGTATACACGAGGACGTGTCATAGAACTGTATGGTTATTGAGATAAGGTTGAGACCACTAACATTGACACTTTCATTTATAAAGTGCTTTATTAAATATGAATGTTTCAGAGCAGCTTCACAGCAATAGACAGAAAAGTAACAACCAGTTCATCAAAAGAGCTGCACGACTCTAAATAAATTGAGAATCACGATTCTTTTGTTTCAAATAGAGATTCGATTCTGATTGATGACATCATTTACTAGAGGTTCTGACAAAAATACTTTATTTAGGACTTATTACAAATTTCATGGTTAACCTACACTTACCATAGTGAGAAACTATACCATAGGCAAACTAACGTTTTTAATTTGACTTTAAATGCAAAAGTTTAACTTCCTTGCAGGCTATATTAAATATTTTCTAAAGTAAAACAAATTCACAATGTGACACTTGCAATTAAAGGTCCAGTCAGTAATATCTAGCGGCATTGCAACCTGTCACTCATATCTCTCATTAAACATAACAACACCTGTAAACAATTTAAAATAACGTGAAAACACGATGACGGCAGATTCTCTATTAGCGCAAATACATTAATAAGTGTGTAGATTGCAGATTGCAATCTTTAAAGAATGAATGGTGCCGCTCTGATAAATATCTGCCTACTGTACACAAAGAATAGAGCATGTTCTTGAAATCTAATCTTGAGCATTTGAATATGAATTCAGCGACTAACATTTACTGGTGAACATTAGCAGAATTCTTTAACTCAAATCCAAAGTCCACTAAGCAGCTGGGCAGAAAACAGTGGTTTATTCCCCATGGAATGCTTTATCAACTGAGATACAGCAAGCTAAATCTCTTCCCGCTTGTGAACATAAGCAAACTTCCTCAATTGTGAAACAATGTGAAATCAGCTACAAGAAAGACGGATTTAATTTATTTTATGAATAGTTTTTGAAGATGTTGTCCGATATTGCAAAGAGAGACGTAACTATGGAAACACACACAATATCATGCTTTCCATTCATACATTATTCTTAAAGGAAGATCAGGCCTCTATTTGGCACGGCAGCAGTGTTTTGTGACAGAGAATGTAAAGTGATACTTCACACTGATCTTGTACTTGTTGGTTATCAGGTGGTAAATCTGCAGTACAGCGAAGTGCAGGATCGGGTGATGTTGACCGGCAGACACATGGTTCGTGATGTCAGCTGTAAAAACTGCAACAGTAAGTTGGGCTGGATCTATGAGTTTGCCACCGAGGACAGTCAGCGCTATAAAGAAGGCCGTGTGATTCTGGAGAGGGCGCTGGTGAGGGAGAGCGAGGGCTTCGAGGAGCATGTGCCCTCCGACACCTCCTGAAAAGCTCACAGGCAGTGAGGCTTTGTGCGGATTATTCATCGGTGTATTTCTTCTCCAGAACACAACACAAGCTCTGTAGATTATCTCTGACATTGATTCAAGCAGTTCTGTATCTACAACGAAATAAGCACACCTGTGTCTGAGCAACTCATCATCTCTTATTGAATTGGTCACAACATCACCTAACACTTAAATGTCAAGATGCTGGCTTACAAGGCCTTCTGTTCTGAATTTCCTTATGAAGTTGTATATTAACCATGTGGACTGTGGACCATACAGTAGGATGAATGTGCTAAAATGAGCTGAAAAAACGTATTTTCTTTCATTCTAATTTAAGCACCAACTTAAGTAGCACGTCAGCCTGTGGCTTCTTTTGTATCTCTGAGTGGACAATGACAATGAGCGGTTTGGCATTTCAGTCCAAAAAGGATGCAAGAAGTCCATTCTGGTGTGAACATGACCAGATTACCTGCAGAAAACCGACGAGATAAATCCGTTTCAGTTTTATTATTACAGAAACATCATATTCAGAACACTGTTGTTACACCTCTATTTTTCCAGAACACATGCAATGAGAAACAATTAACGGGATTGTTGCTGTTATCTGTAAGTTTGTTTGTTTGTGACTTTAAGACTCATGCTTCACTGTAAAAGTCTTTTGTGTTGTAATTTCTGTTGAATTGTTTTACAAGTTTTGTTATTGTTTCATCTGTATCTCATTAAAGAATCTTGTATTGCATTATGACTGTGGCTTTTATATAATGATTGCTACCAGCAGAGGTGGTGAACCCTGCTCCTGGAGATCAGCTTTAACAGTTATCAAACACACCTATATCAATGTCTTTGCTGGACCTTCTCCAGGAGTGCAGGGTTCATGACCTCTGATCTCAAGAGAGTTATAATGAAAGTGTGCAGCAGGTGAATGTAAATCGGATTGTACACAAACACTGCAGCAGGTAGATCATCTTCAGTAAATACACAAGAGGTTCAGTTTACTGTCATTCAATGAACCTCATTATCTCTGGACAGAAGCACTAACCCAACAGAGAGGTGTGTATAACAAATCATCATTTCGTTTTAAATATGTGCACGTATAGAAAAACACTGGGGAGAGAGAGAGAGAGAGAGAGAGAGAGAGAGAAAGATTGCAGGGAAGCGAAAACCGATATGAGTTTTCGAGCAGATAAGGATGTTAACAGTGATAAAAGAGTGTGGTTGAGTTCATTGTAATTTAAGATTATTTAATATGTGACTCGTTTTATAATGTAAACTAACGCTGAGCATGACACGTAGATAAATAACCCGCGTGCATGTCACACACAAACAGCGAGAGAGAGACACTTAAAACATAAGTAAAACATCTGCCAGCTGGCTCTGAAACTCCCCCCTTATCAGACCACAGTAAAATTACTCTTTACCTAAACAGATCTAAACCTAACACTGAAGCACCAAATCAAACTCAACTCCATAGCTTTAAACACACATACAGATGGAAACAAAATAGTGAAGATATATACCAAAGCGTAATATGTGAACCAAAAATTCAAAACCTACTTAATAAATTCCTAGATACGCCATTTCCACACAATAACGAAGGCGTAAACTTAGCAGTAGACAGAATTAACAATATATTTACAATATCTGCAACACTAGCCAACCTAAAATCAACAAATACGAAAACAAAAAAGAGACCTGCCAATGAGAAATGGTTCGACAATGAGTGTAAAAACCATAGAACAGAAGTACGAATTCTGTCAAATCAGAAACACAGAGATGCGGATAATGTAAACACACGCCAACTCTACCATGAAAAACTTAAAGAATATAAAGACACCCTAAGGACAAAAAAGAAACAAGATATACAAAATCAGCTAAGAGCAATTGAACAATCTCTAGAAACTAACCGCTTCTGGGAACATTGGAACGCACTTAATAAATCTCACCATGAAGAACTACCCATTCAGAACAGAGATGTGTGGATAAACCACTTCTCTAACCTCTTTAGTAACATAAACAACAACCACGAACAAACTACCCTTGAAGACAAACTAAGCACCCTAGAATCAACTATTAAAGATTACCAAAACCCTTTAGATTACCAAATGACACTAGAGGAACTATGCCATAATATATGCAAACTTAATTCCGTAAAAGTAAGCGGAATTGATGGCATTCTTAATGAGATGATGAAAAACACGGACCAAAAATTCAAACTTGCCATCCTCAAACTATTAAACACCATCCTTAATACAGGAATATTCCCCAGCACATCTGGAACCGAGGTCTTATTACCCCAATCCATAAAAGCGGAGACAAATTCGACCCAAATAACTACCGCGGAATATGCGTAAACAGCAACTTAGGTAAACTCTTCTGTAACATTCTAAACAGCCGACTCACCAACTTTCTAAATGACAGAAACATTCTGAGAAAATGCCAAATCGGTTTCCAACCAAAATACCGCACATCAGATCATATTTATACCCTTCATACTCTAATCGACCAAGAAATTAACCAAAATAACGGAAAAACTCTTCTCATGCTTTGTTGACTTTAAAAAAGCTTTTGACTCAATCTGGCATGAGGGGCTTTTCTTTCAGCTTATTCAATGCGGCATTGGAGGAAAAACCTACGACATCATCAAATCAATGTTCATGGATAACAAATTTGCAGTTAAAATAGGCAACAAGCACACAGACTTCCTCTCCCAGAGTCGTGGAGTAAGACAGGGCTGTAGTCTGAGTCCTACTCTATCTAACATCTACATTAATGAATTAGCTCGGGCTTTAGAACAGTCACCAGCACCCGGTCCCATCCTACTAGACACTGAAGTGAAATGCCTTCTGTTTGCAGATGATCTGGTGCTGTTGTCACCAGTGGCGGCCGGCCAATAGAGGGCGCTAGGGCGCCGCCCCCCTTAAGCCACAAAAAAAAAATTAAAACAATTAAAACAAAAATAGTAATAATAATGAGAAAAACATCAGTATGTCAATATTTGTGTGTTTTAAATATGGAATGCACCCAGTAATACATGTAAAATATGATACAAAATCATATTTGCAACCTTTCCTCTGCCTGTCTGACCGCTTCATCAGCTCTGGGGCGATAGAGAAAGCGCCCCAAGGAGGCGGGTCTATGTAGCAGTTAAGCCAATTGCTAATTTAAGATATGAATGTATGACATAAAATTTAGCCAATCAGCGTTCTTAAATAGAATCCAAGAAGGGCGATCATTTTATCGCCCCAAGCCCTGATAAAATAAGGACTGGGCTCTAGGGGCGCCATTTTTTCTAAACGACAATGGCGAGCGCGGACGTTACTCCTCCAAGACCCAACCCTAACTCGGTGAAATCTCTCTTCCAAGATCCGTTTGAGAGGAGAACTTTGTCGGAGAAAGTTCGGGTGAAAGAGCTGGGCCCAGATCAACCTGACCTCTCAATCAAACAGCAGGCTAGCGAAAAAGGGAAGCAGTATATGCGCGGCTTCTCCCGTAGCTGGTACACCAGGAAGGCTTGGCTAGCTGGGTGCACCCATGCTAATGCTTTATTTTGCTTTCCGTGCAATATATGTTTATATGTTTTGTATCAATTAATTGTTGCAGTTCTGGAGCACATTAACAATTAGTTACATTTAGTTTGATCATAAAATACTTTATGCAATTCTTCCAGTCAAAGGTTTGAGTTCAGCCACTTGATATCCATTTCTATATTATACATCCTTTATACAGTGTAAGAATTCCTATAAACTTTATAATAATTTAATGTTATTGTCCACTTTCCATTCTGTTCTGACAGCATGCATATTGTGTTGCCTATTTACTACCAATGGCACCAACAGCCTTTCCAAAAGATGTTACTTATATGTAGAAATAGTCAATTGTTTACAAGTTCAGTTTAAATGCAAATAAAAGGCTTGTGTTTGTGCATCATGATGTTTATGTTTTTGTGTACGAATGCCTCAACTTTTTAATATTGGCATTAAATAATTACTGACTATTTCACTGAGCACTGCTGTCCTGCAGTTTGTGTTAAATATTATTGCGATGGTTACGGAAACAAAAAAAGTATGGCACAGCCCCACCGAGAATATTTTTCACCAGCCGCCACTGGTTGTCACCCACAAAAGAGGGTCTACAGCAACATCTAGACATCCTGCACACTTTCTGTCAAACATGGGCGCTATCAGTGAACCTTAAAAAGACCAAAGTTATGATATTCCAGAAAAGGCATAGTCGACAAAACCAAAATCACAACTTTAAACTCAACAACGTGCCTTTAGAGCAAACCCAAAACTACACATATCTCGGTATAAACATCAGTAACACCGGAAACTTAAACAAGGCAGTGAACGACCTGAGAGACAAGGCACGAAGAGCTTTTTACGCTATCAAAAGGAATATAAAAATCCACATCCCAGCTGGAATTTGGCTTAAAATAATCCAATCCGTTATAGAACCAATAGCACTTTATGGATGTGAGGTTTGGGGTCCCCTCACCAACCAAGAGTTCACCAAATGGGACAAACACCCAACTGAGACTCTGCAAACAGAAATGTGTAAAAACATTCTACGGGTACAACGCAAAACCCCAAACAACGCCTGCAGAGCAGAATTAGGACTATATCCTCTAATAATTAAAATACAAAAAAGAGCGATTAAATTCTATAACCACCTTAAGAACAGCGATACAGAATCACTCCATCACAAAGCCTTACGTCATCAGGAGCTGAACCCAGAGAAAAGTTGTCTCATCCAACTGATCTCAGAACTAACTCTAAAACCCCAAACGTGTCCAACTGAACCCCAAACTCCAGCCAGAATTAACCAAATGATAAAAACACAAAAAGAAAAATATCTCAAACACTGGACAGAAGCAACAGCTCAGCAAAGTAAACTTGAATGCTATCGGTCATTAAACAGAGAATATAAAGCGGCAGAATACCTCAAAAGCGTATCAGACCCTAAACTAAGAAAAGTGTTGACCATGTACAGACTCAGTGAACACAAGCTCACTGTGGAGACGGGCCGACACAGACAGACATGGACTCCAAGAGAAGAGCGACTGTGTCCACACTGCACACAGAGACAAGTGGAAACAGAGCTGCACTTCTTAACCTCGTGTCCAAACTATACGGACATCAGAGAAACATTCTTCCCCCAGTTCACAAACTTCCACAAAGACTTCAAGCAGTTTCAACAACAGGACAAGATCTCATACATACTGACACAACACACACAACACACACAACACTGACACAACACTGACACAACACCAGGACAAGATCTCATACATACTGGGAGAAAAGCCCATCAGCTCAAACCTGACGGCCAGATACGTCAAGTCCTCTCACGACAGAAGAGCAACAACCAGCACAACACACACAACACAGACACAACACTGACACAACACAGACACAACACACACACAACACAACACACACAACACTGACACAACACAACACACACACAACACTGACACAACACAACACACACAACACTGACACAACACACACAACACTGACACACACAACACTGACAAAACACACACAACACTGACACAACACACAACACTGACACAACACAACACACACAACACTGACACAACACACACAACACTGACACAACACAACACTGAC
>NC_136777.1:0-58826 GCF_947034865.1 Barbatula barbatula | reverse complement strand
AGAGAGAGATAGAGAGAGACAGAGAGAGAGACAGAGAGAGAGAGAGAGAGAGAGATAGAGAGAGACAGAGAGAGAGACAGAGAGAGAGACAGCGTTAGCGGAAAACAACCCGGTGTCGTGACGCAAAAACACAATGATCACCGCCTCGGAGTTGAAGTGCACAGTCATGATCGGTAACGGGAGAGTCTGTACGTGACAAAGCGAGCGGGCGCGCGGATGGTGATGATCTCGCCTGCACCTGCTCGCACCTCGCGCTTCATCACTTTGCTCGTTATCTTGTCGAGAGAAGAATAAGTCGCGATCATGGGACGCTACAGCGGCAAAACGTGTCGCCTGATTTTAATGCTCGTCATCACCGTTATCTTTTTCGTGGCGGAGATCGTGGCGGGATACGTGGGCAACTCCATCGCGCTCGTGTCGGACTCCTTCAACATGCTGTCCGACATTCTGTCGCTGTGCGTCGGGCTGACGGCAGCGCGGGTGTCGCGTCGCGCCGGCGCTGGACGCTACACTTACGGGCTCGGGCGGGCGGAGGTGGTCGGCGCGTTGGCCAACGCCGTGTTCCTGGCCGCCCTTTGCTTCTCCATCTCCATGGAAGCGCTGAAGAGACTCGCCCGGCCTGAGGCCATCGATGACCCGCTGCTGGTTCTCATCGTGGGCACGTTAGGTCTGGCGGTGAATGTCGTGGGTCTGCTCATCTTCCAGGACTACAGCTGGCTGTGCGGCGCGAAGCGACAGAAAGACGACAAGAGCGCGGATGCGGATGAAGAAGCAGGTGTGTGTGTGTGTGTGTGTGTGTGTGTGTGTGTGTGTGTGTGTGTGCGCGCGTCTCGTACTTTAGATTAAATGTTTTGATCACAAACAGCACAGAAACAGCTTTAACCCTCCTGGAAGCATGAACTTGTAAACTAACAGGGTTTGGGTAGAAGCGTCTAAAGAAATAATGGGCTTGTACATCACTGAAGTGTGTTGTGTTGACAGTGTGTGTCTGAAGCACCAGTTAGCTGTTGGTCCCCACACAGAGCATCTCTTGCCGCACTGATGTTGTGAGGTTGCAGGTTGTCGTGTGTGTCACGGCCTTCAGTACTACACTCCACACTTGTACATTATCAATCCGCAGGAAGTCTGGACCACCAGAGTGAAGAGCAGAAGTCCGTAGACGACGGACCTCCTCTCAACATAAGAGGTGACGGCCAGTAACACACGTTTCTTTAAACGCCTTTCTTTTGACGACCAAGTGGGTTAAATATGCTGTCGCTCTGGTTTTTCAAGGAGTGCTGCTTCACGTGTTAAATGACGCCTTGGGCTCAGTCGTGGTGGTTGTGGCTTCAACTTTGTTCTACGTATGGCCCCTGGCTCCCGAGAGCCCGTGTAACTGGCAGTGCTACGTGGACCCCAGTCTGACGCTCATCATGGTAGCCATCATCATGTTGTCGGCCGCCCCGCTGGTTAAAGAAACCGCCGGAATACTGCTGCAAATGAGCCCGGCCGAGCTGCACCTCAGCTCTCTCTGTAAGTTTATATCACATCTCTCTCTGTGCTCCATCAGTATGTGATACAGGTAAATATGCTCACGCTGTCTTTCTCTCTGCCACGTGCTCACGCTGTCTCTCTGTTCCAGTGGAGAACGTGTGCAAACTCAGCAGGGTTGTCAGCGTTCACGAGCTCCACGTGTGGGAGTTGAGTAAAGGGCGTAATGTGGCCACCCTGCATGTCAAAGTGTCTCCTAACCTCCACGAGTCGTCCTGGAGAACAGGAATATCCAGTCTTCACCGAGAGATTCGAGAGGTGTTTCATTACGCAGGTGTCCACAGTGTGACCGTCCAGTTTGAGCATGTTGACGGAGAGCCGGCTGGAGGCCACTGTGACACCCCCTGTTTGTCCTCGTCCTGCGTCAAACTGTCTTGCTGTCCCGCGGGAGCCGCCTCTGCATCTGTTCTGCATGGAAACCCGGCGTCACCGTCTTGGGACGCAACTGTTGACATGCTTGACAGCAGCAACACTCTGTTGAGACAGAAACATGCACACGGCGCATGCTCTGAGAGCACTAAGTTTTAAAGTTAAAGCCTTGTTTCTTCAGGACCGTTTCACATGCCGCCTTCTCGTTTTCAAGATGTAACTCAGGTGATACACGTGTATCTATAATGCTGTATTTATTAACCGTGCCTCTTGCTGTCTGGTGTACTTTAGACCTGAAATCTCAAGGCCGACTGCACTTCTGTGTCTCACTGCTCTTTAACCTCCAGTGATGCTAGCTCTCGTACTTTACAACCAAAGCTGATGTTTCACATCTGGAATAAATGTGACTAGATTCAGTCTGTTTAAATACGGCTGCCTGAGAGATGAATTCTCTGTGGATTGCTCTTTCACTTCCTCTCCGGTTGTCTAGCACATAGGGATAGTGTGTGTGTGTGTGTGTGTGTGTGTGTGTGTGTGTGTGTGTGTGTGTATTACTGGGCGATTGAGAACTCAACCACTACAAAACATAGGGTTTTAAAATCAGCACATGATCAGATCAAACAGCTTCAAGAGAGTAAATAAAGAGTAAACAAGGGACTGATTTCCACTTGTGAATGTAATCCAGAGCTTGTAAAGAATGATAGACTGCCTTGTTGTTGGTTTCTTTCTTTATCATGTGATTACTTCCTTCTTTAAGATGTGTTTTGTGTGGTAATGACAAGCATTTTTTCATAATGTTACATTTAGATGTTTTAGAGACAATTTCATGTGTGATTCATTTTTATATTCTGGTTGAAACACATTACATCACATAATAAATTGTGTTGGTCTTGGGCACTAATGTCTGAGGCCCTGCAGGCTAAACTTAAATTTACCAGTGCAAATTACATTTAGCTTTGAGAAAATAATCTAGAGTTATCAAAACCCTTTGTATCGTGACACTGTGACTATAAAGCACTTTTCCTCTTAAAATTATATTTACTGTAATAAATGTTATCGTTTGAATTCAAACCTATTACAGAAATCTGAGAACATTTAGAAAAAAAAATTCTTTGGAGAAAAGAGACATGCAAATGTTTATGAAGGATTCACCTGATTTATGTTCCTTATTATTGATCATTTGTTTCATTAGTAATTTTGATCTTTTTTGATTATTGAGGGAATTTATGGATGTGTGCGTGTGGTGAATGACAATCAAACTATACTGTAACAACAAAAACATTAGCCCTTAATTTTTGTAAATAAATGATGAGATGCACGTGATTTATGGTGTGACTTTTTATATATGTTGAAATAAAAAAAAAATGTCTTACCCTTAATGAAAATCATTTATTCACAGGCAAAATAATTTGATCTTTAACCCCCGAAACACTTGAAGCAACACAACTATAATATTAGACACTGAAAGTACATCTGCAAGCCATTTCTCTCAAGCTACAGAATACTGTCTGGTATAGTGGCTCGTGGGTTCTACTGCTGCCTCACAGCAAGACGGTCTATGGTTGGAACCCCGGCTGGGATGGGAAAACCTTCTAAGTTTGCATGTTCTCCCTGTGTCAGTGTGGGTTTCCTCCCAAAGACATGAAGGATAGGTATTCCAACTTGTGAATAGAACAGACTATAAAACATGCAAGAGCAGGAGAGCCAGTTCTCCTATTCTGACTTCATTTAACCTGTTGTTCGGTCAACTAAAAGTTTTTTTGCGTTGAAAATCCACAGCAACTTTCATATTTATTAAAACAGTCTTTGATGTGGGAAAGTGTTTAGGCAGACGTACACACTTTTGTTTGTCGCAGGTTTGTGGAAATATAAGTCATTCTTGCCGCTCGTAGAGGATTTGGATGTTAAAAGACGCTCTTTCATATATCAACGACATTATTATTCAGCTGCGTTCAATTTCACGATCATTTGCGATTTATAAATTTCACATCTGATAGAGACGTTTTCAATGATAAATGTTATTAGTGTAATCTGTGATATTATTTTAAATTCTCTTGACGTGTTTATAATGGCCTGGTTTCACAGACAAAGCTTCGCTTAAGTCAGGACTAGGTAAACAAAACATTACTGACAAATATATGTGACAGCTCAGGCATTCATTTCGTCTGGGACCAGCCTCAAGCCTTGTCTTTGAAACTGGGCAAATATCTTAAAGTATCTCATGTGTAAGACCTAATAATATATTATATGTTGTTATACATAATGCCTATTTATGTGTGTACATATATTTGTATTGAAATACGTAGGCCTATGTGTCTGTATATGGATGTGTATTTAATTTCTTTACTTTCTCTCTTTCATATTACTTTCAAGGTTATATATTTTATTCTGTGTTCAACCCTATACAATAAATTTGATTTAAAATTTTTATTAAATATGTGTGTCAATTTTTGGGCTGTCAGTGAAAATCTTATAGACGTCTAACCATAGCCCAAGTATTGACCTTTTCATCAATTAGACGGCTATTAAGCGACTACATGTATATGTCTAATTGACAGTGAATATGGGTCTAGGCAAAAATAAGACTAATTGGGCCGTCAGTGAAAATCTAATAGATGTCTAACCCTAACCTAAGAATAGACCCTAACCTCTAATAGAATACAAAACAATAGCTATAGGCAATAGGATTTATTTGTATTCATCAAAACAACTTCATTAAAGGCACAGTTTTTGATTTAAAGCGGTCACACGCGTTGTATATAGATTTGCAACGAATATCTTTATCCAAACACGACGGTGGCCACCACATAAAATATGTTGCCAGCTACGACAGCGTGTCTTCTCATGTTGACGCAGGGAACAGTGATGTCTTATTTATTACATAAAATAAAATGTCTGTGGATTTAAAGTATAAAAAGAAGAATAAAAGTCAGGCGGAGCTAGGACCTGCGTTAATAATATAAAGACTTTCAAGCAGAAATGCGTTAGGAACCGTGGTACTGAGGCTTTTAGCAGAGATATTCATAGATATCTATGGAGATACATACTACATATACATTTAGGCATTTGGCAGATGCTTTTATCCAAAGCGACTTACATTGCATTATCCTATACATTTATACACAGGTATCTGCAATCACCTGAGATCCAACACACAACCTTGAGCTGATAACACAATGCTCTTAACACTGAGATACAGGAAAGCTGCAATATACTACAACATAACATGTGAATTGTATTCATATGAAAGAATATATATATATATATATATATATATATATATTGTTTATACTTTTATATTTGAATGCCACCTCAAATTATTTTTGTAGTCGCTGTGACATTTTCTGACACCAACGACACAATTCAGCATCCATTCTGTCAAAACAGCTTTCTGAGACTTTAGCGCCACCGCATGGCCTCAGTGGCTCGAGCCGCGTGACGTAATAGGTTGTTTTTGTTCTAAAACGCATTTGCACCAAATATTCGCGGGAGATCTGAATTGACCTTAAGGAGGCGACAACTGAGAACATGTTTAGGTTTGATATCAATGATCAACAAATGTATTTATTTTGGTTTTCCGTGGTCGTTGTTCATGTCGTTAAACATACAGCGCCCTCCACTACTATTGGTACCCTTGGTAAATATGAGCAAAAAACGAAATCTGTGTTGTTTCTCGTTTTGATCTTTTATTTTATAATTTAAATTCAATTGAAAATAAGAGATCAAAACGAGAACCAATGCAGATTTAAACTTTCAAGCTTTTTTTCTCATATTAACCAAGGATGCCAATAAAAGGAGGGCACTGTATGTACTTCATGTTTGTGAGTGAATTCCTATGAAGGTAAATCACTCGCTGCGCGTCATACAAACCACGTGACTCCACAAGATCCATGAGGGTTCCTACACACATGATAACAAATATTCTAGATAAATAAATAATGAACACATTGCAAAACGAAAACACAGATACTTACAAGACAACAGCAGGAATGTCCTTTTACGTTTGCAGTTTGTACGAAATGCTCAATCTCATTTCAAAAGATACATTATCGCGATATCTAGCGAGAAGTCTCAGCGGGGCTACAGTTGCCATCTAGCGGTCAAGAATTGTAGTTGCATTTTTATTTAATTTGTTAAATGATAGAAAAATAATTTCGTAGTATGTGTATGAATGTCATGTGACAGCAAATATCATTTAAATTATGTATAATTATTATTTTTTAAATGTTTACTTGATGTAAAAACAAGCCATTTTAAAACTTTTTGGCTACACTCATCGCTGGTCTGAATTGGGCTAAAGCCAAGCCGTTGAAATTAAACTATAAATCACATCGATTTCATCGGGTGGACTAAAACCACTGCACATAGCCCCTCCAATTTAGACCATGCAATGAAATAACACTTATTATTAGCCTACTTACACATTTAACATGATGAGACATATCAACAATCTCTGCGCTGACTGAGCAAAAACGACAACGAACCATTCTTGACTGTAACCTGGCTACAAATAGTCGATCTGAATATGAGCTAAATCGTCAAAGAATTGAAAACAAGCACATTTGAATCATTGTTGACTTTTTGCCTACTCGATAAATAGCATACATCGCATACATTTCTGCAAAACGACATGTAACCAAAATTTAAGATTATTTTGGCTATAAGTGGGTTATAATAGCCGGACTATATCATATAGACAGTGAAATGGCGGCTATTGCTTGCTGGGTTGTGCCTTAGAACAAATACATATGCTTAAAATAACGCATTTTGACGTTACAACAATATAAATTATAAATTCTGACAGAGGTCAGTTCGAGTTCAAGTTAAATTGTATTTATATTGCACATTTAGAAACAACCGTTGACCAAAGTGCTTCACAATGTCCAAAGGCAATCACACACAAGCAACACGAATACAATAGGAATAATAATAATAATAGTAAAATCAGCTGTGGCCTAATGGTTAGAGTGTTGGGCTTGTGGTCAGAAGGTTCTAATCTCAGTGCCAGCAGGTCATGACTGAAGGGCCCTTGAGCAAGACACCTTACCCCTGATTGCTCTGCAGTAATGTGCCACTGTAAAAAACTACATGTAAGTCACTTTGGATAAAAGTGTCTGCCATGATGATAAATGTTTATGTATACATGTAAATGTAAAATGTAATATAAATATATATAAAAACTCCTTTTGCAGAAGGTAAGGCTTGACTTTAACCAAGAGTCTCAATTAAAAGTAACTGGCTTTTATGACAGAGCTAATCTGTTTTTCAAATTTAAGAGCACTGTCAAAAATCACACTGAGATTCTTGGTAAAAGGAGGAGCATACAAGCCTAATTCACCCAGTGCATCTACACAAGCACTCAAGTCCCCAGGACGACAAAACACAACAATCTCAGACTTATTTTAATTAAAACACAAAATGTTCTGATCCAGCCATATTTTTTTATCTTTCAGCCAATTAAGTAATGATTGAAAAGAAGCTTTGTTCTTGGTTTGGACAGACAAATCAATTTGAACATCATCCGCGTAACGATGGAAGGAAATATTGTGCTTTCTAAAAATATACCACAAGGGCAGCATATACAATGAAAACAGCATAGGGCCCAATATTGACCCTTGGGGAACACCAGAAAAAAGAGGGGCAGCAGATGATGAGAAATCACCAAGGTGAACAGAAAAATTTCTGTCTGTCAAATACTGGAACCATTTAAGTGCTATGCTCTTAATGCTGACACACTGCTCAAGTCTAGAAAAGAGAATAGAGTGGTTGTCTGTATCTAAGGTCACAGTCAAATCTAAAAAGAACTAAAACAGCAGAGTTACAAGAAGATCATTCGAAACTCTCAACAGGGCAGATTCTGTACTAGACTGAAATTTTTCATAAATACTAAATTACAGTTTTTCTCCATTGGTTTGGCTCATTTCTTGAAACAGAAATTACATTCTCAATACAACATGGACAAACCTCCAAACAACTTGGCAATTGTTTACAACAGAATTGAATTTCTCAATGATTTGATCAAATTGCAAATGTCTAAGTACATGTCTCAATGTCTCACTACATATTTGCAAATGATTAAGTACAGGTAGCCTACATTTAATTGAATTGATCTTGTTGATCTAAACTGATTGTCGATTCTCAGTCTAATGGTTGTTCGTTCCAAAACGTTTCAGCGTCATTTCATTGTATAAGTCATCACATGCACAATAGTCTGTTCAATTGTCAAAATTAGTCAAGAACATTATACCATGAATACCATATATGAATCCCTTGGAACATTTTATAAATGTATTACAGCAATTGACAGTCAGGTGAAACTAGAACTTGACTAACGAAGGAAGAGTTTCACACATCTCAGATGACCAATTAAACAGTATGTTTACCTGACAGGTGCTGTCCATGACTGTAAATGCTGTCAAACATGTATGTAAAGAGCTTGACCTTGCAGGACCAGTACAATTTCTGAACATTGAGGCACCTGGCCAAGTAAATGAACAAGGGCAACTGCCTGCTCGAGGAAGAAGAGGAGGAAGAAGAGGAGGAGGAAGAAGAGGAAGAAGAGGAGGAATAGGGGGAAGAGGCAGAGGAGCACGAAGAAACCATGCTGTCCTGGATGAAATTCGGGCCACAATTATAGACCATGTCATCAACCATGGCCTCACAATGGCGGAGGCAGGTCGCCGAGTTCAGCCTAATGTGCCTCGCTCTACAGTCTCCTCCATCATCCAAACCTTTCGTAGGGAAAACAGGTATGTAGTAGGACACTGTGTATAGAGCATGAAATATACATATTGACACATTTACCTACTCATTTAGTGTGTGTGTGTGTGATAGGCCTACAGTAATATCTTACCTCAATAGTATGTTATGATACTAAAAATGACAAGAAAAACATTGGAAAAACACAGTTTTCCACGACAACCTTGCACTGGTGGCAGAGAAAAACTTCTCAATGAACAAATAATGCCATCACAATGAGACAGATCCGCGCTGCAATCCTACAAGACAATGCCATATTCCAAAATATCAACTATATAAGCATCTCCACAATAGACCGTATATTGAAGAAGCATCAGATGACAATGAAGCAAATTTACAGGGTACCATTTGAGAGGAACTCTGATAGAGTGAAAGAGCTGCTGTACCAGTATGTACATGTAAGTCAGTTACTGGTGATCCAAAGCAGTTGTTCCCAAACTTTTTCAGTATCCACTTTACGTGATTTGTGTATCCAGGTATGAAAATATTTGATTTACATTTCAGTAAGCCTAGTCATTGATGATTTTCCCCCTCCCCTTTCTGTCAAATACCCCCTGAAGTACCTCTGCATGGGGTACATGTACCCCAGGTTTGGAACCACAGGAGTAGTGGCCAGTAGTGAACTAGTGGAGAACATAGAACATTCCTATGTAATTGTCTGTAACTGTAGTGTATGACTGATTTTATGTTTTCTTTTTTTCCGCTATTGTAGAGAATAATTACATTTACTCACTTGGCTGACGCTTTTATCCAAAGCGACTTACAAGTAGTTTTTTTTCTACAGTGGCACATTACTGCAGAGCAATCAGGGGTAAGGTGCTTTGCTCAAGGGCACTTCAGTCATGTGGCACTGAGATTCGAAGGTCAGACTGGTGGTCAGAGCGTTGGGCTTGTGATCAGAAGGTTGCCGGTTCGGATCTCAGTGCCAAGGGCCGAAGACGTGGCCGTCATATTATTGGCCACCGGGCCACGGTGGATGTCCCAGGCTAGCGAGTGGGGCAATATAACTATGTGTGCTGGCATATCTGAGAATGGTGTGGCCACTCACATCCCCAGTCCTGGCCCATACAATACACAGAAGCTCCGTCTTTTCTTGGACGACCTTCATTTTGATTTGATCCCTGAAAATGAGAAAGGTCCTGTAGGGCCTCACCTACAATATGACAGTACAGTAACCATTGTCAATGAAGGACGGGGCTACGACTGAAAGGTGGACATGAGTGATGTTTCAATGGTCCTCTGCCATAGTGACAAAACATCTAAACATTCTGACTTGCAGTGCTTACACAATGCCAAAGGGACGAAGCATTTTGGGGGCACTGACTGTTTAAATGAGAAAGAAATTTAGTTTTGACACATGAGTGAACTGTTTTGGGAGAGATATGAGCTGTTGCAGGTAAACCATGTGTTGTGCTGAACCATCCACACTATTTTGGCAATCGCATTAAGAGTGTTGAGAACGTCCGGTCTGTTTCAAGAAATGAGCCAAAGCAATTGAGAAGGATCTTTGTCATTTTCGTGGCACTGACTGTTTATATGGCAAAGGAATTTAGTTTTGAAGCATGAGTGAACAGTTTTGGGAGAGATATGAGCTTTTGCAAGTGAGCTATAGTGTTGTGCTGAACTGTAAGACTGTTTTGCCAAATTATCTTAGAATTTTGAGAATGTAATTTCTGTTTCAAGAATTGAGCCAAACCAATGGAGAAAAACTGTAATCTAAAAGGGATTGAAGTTGATTAAAAACAACTCTCTCAAAGACTTTCGATAGAAAGGGGAGCTTAGATATAGGTCTAAAATTAGAGAAAATTGAAGAATCCAAGCTGTTCTTTTTTAGAAGTGGTTGCACAATGGCATGTTTAAAAGCAGCTGGTACACACCCTGAGCTAAGAGATGTATTAATCAAAAATACAACGCTTGACCCAACAGTGTCAAAGACATCTTTAACCAAGCGTGCAGGAATACTGTCAAATGGGCAACTTGCAGGACGTAGCTGTTTAACTATGTCGGAAAGATAAGAGAATGTGACCGGCTCAAACTGCTGAAAGACAGCTGAGTAACAGGAGAAACCAGAAAAATCACTAATAACCGTGACGGGTGGAAAATTAAGACCAGCAATTCTGGAGGGGTTAATAGCCTGCACACTGCATGAAGAAGCACGGGTAGAAAACCAAGGATTGGGAACAACCCCAGTCAATAAAACAGGCAGGCGATCTGAAATACATGTCACATATTTCACTGATAGTAATACATAAACCATATGACAATATACAATGTCCAATGTGCCCTTTTTCGTGTGTTGGGCCAGTGGCTGATTACATGAGATTAAAAGATTCAATAAGACTGAGAAGATCTTTAACCAAAGGTTTAGATTCACAGCACACATGTATGTTAAAATCACCAATAATTAAAAAACAATCCTATTTTAAGATCAGTGACGCAGCAGCCTTTAGCCCGTGTATACACCAGACGAGACCGCTATGGCGTTATACCGCTGCGTCTCTATACTGAACGCGTCAAAGCAGAGATTGTAACATATATGCTATATGTGCTGTTTTCTTGTCGTAACATACATTCGGCCAAAATCTAATTTATAAAAGATGAAATGCCTATTAAGTGCAGGCAAATGCCCGACCTTTCTGGTCTACAGTCCCAAAAGTCTCAGACCCCAAATACATAAAAATGAACATTTTAGACTCAATGTTTCTTGCGTAAAGAAAACGATGTACTCGTTCAAACAACAAGATCTTTATTTAATCACAACATTATCCTTACAAGATGTTCAGCTGCTGTGGAATGGCTGGCTGTGTTATCCCTACATAATAGTCATTTCCAGAGCCCTGTTTACTGTAACTACAGAAAAGTGCTTTGTGTTCACTATTACTGCTGACTAATTTGAAAAACATGTTATTTAGTTTGAAAACAGCTATTAGATTAAAAAAAAGTGTTACATAAGAATTGGAAGACCTGTACTATTAATTGAAGTGTTTATTCATATGGTTATTCATATATGACGACCATTAGGTGGTACTTGGAACAACTCATTTTATTAAGGGTGATACTTCATCTGAAAACTTTTGAGAACCACTGAACTAGGCAATAATGAGAGTGTAAAGACTCTCTGTGTCTGTGTAATGCTTTATTTAAAACAGAAAAGTATTCACAAGCAAACATAACACAACAAATGGTTGAAAAGGGGCAAGATGGATTTATTAGCGTATCCATTATTAATCAACTCAATAGTGACTGAATATACCTGAGTGATTGTTGACATGTGAACCAGACAAAACTCTTCTAACATTTGGACGTATGGTAACACAGACAGCACAGTGAACAGGTCAAAGTAATAAATGCATCAGAATAACAGAGAAGCAGCTGAAATACCCATGAACACCAGCAGAACGACCCGTCCGTCACACACCGGTCATGTGACACACCGGTCTCTCATACAGAGATGTCATTGACCCTCCATACATGTATTACTGCTGTGATGACACTGCCGCTTGTTCGGGTGTGTCGAGAATCTGAGTGTTTGATCAGAAGAGACTGCGGTGGACAACAATCGTCACTAGAGAGAGACTCGATCAACAACAACAGAGAGAAGAAGAAACTGGAGACAACTATGAGACATGCAGCAGGACGGCAATTTGCAGCATTGAATCTATGAGCTACGAGAAATGATTTGGACATACATTGAGAACTCAGAAATATTCTGATTTATAACGTAGATTGTCTCTAAAGTCACGCCTAGAAAACATGTGTTTACAGAACAGATTATTCCTAAATAACGTAAGGAATCACTGGCCACCGGCTGTAACAGCAGCTCATGCGACAGCGGCAGCACTCATGCATTAAAGAGAATAGCATCATGTGAATCCAATCGAACATTTGACACATAAACCACAGGAATCAACTATGTATTGCTACAGTTTTCCTATATAATAAGATAATGGCTGCATTCCAAAACAATTAAACAAATAAATAGAAACAAAACTAATTATACCATTTAAAAACAAATATACAGTGCCTAACAAATGTATTAGACTACCTGTCATCAAAAGAAAACAAATATTTTAGGAATCCCTCAAAAACTTTGGTTTTTTTGGCAAATAACAAACTTCACACATCATAAAAACATATTTTGTATGGGCTCCTCTGGCCTTAATAACAGCTTGATTCCTTGCTGGCATTGCTTTTATGTACGTTTCCAGTCTCTGTTGTTATTGACTGTAATTTGGCATCGGAATAAAAACAAAGTGCTTTTTCTTGTAAAACACAGTAAATTGGAAAGTTCACCAATCACCAATACAGTTAGTTTAGAGCAGCTGTGGCACAAACTTGACATCATTGGGATCTTGTGGTCTAATACATTTGTTAAGCACTGTAGATGTGAAACGACAGCACTGAAATGCAGATAAAAGAAGAATTAAAAGAAATAAAAACAATCCACAGAGAAACAGAATCATACTGTTAGTCATTTAAACATAACACACACACACACACACACACACAAGCACGCACGGAAATGGTAATTGGAGAAACAGCACAAGCAGCTGTGCATTTGTTTCTGTATGAAAATGACACTTTGTGAACCCTTTATTTCCGTATGCAGCTCTCGGCCAGAAGGAGGTGGCGCTGTTAACCACAAAACAAACACACGTGCTGCTGATCCAGTGTCCAGCATCTCTTTTCATTTTTTTTTTACCTCAGTCTCATCACTCCGTCCATCCTTTGAACTCAGACAATTCCAGTGTCGATGACATGCCAATTCCATCATCTCAATCCCCCCAATCAACCGCTGTTGACCCAGGAAGAAGATCACCATCGACAGGAAGAAGATTCGCAAAGGGACCCAGAGCCACAGCCCCACACAAGAGAGAGCGATGAACGAGCTCCAATAAAGAAGCGACGCAGCTTTAATAAGTGTTACTCTCAGCTCGCTCTTACACGGAGGCACGCGAGCTTCAGGAGCATCAAAGGCGCGCGGAACAGCCCGATAAAAGTCTTGCAGTCGCTGTTCTTTCTCCGCCCAGCGTTCCTGACACCAGGACTGCAGCTGCGAAGCTGATAGAGGCAGAGATGACACGGGGTAACGCTGCACATGAAAGTGGATCTCACGTGGGAACAGGCCCAGCACTAAGTCGCGCTCCGTCTGTGGGATGTTCTGGGGATATGCAACAGTAATATCGTGAACAGCATCCAAGTTGTCACCTAGATAAAGAAAAACCATTACTGTGATGATTACTTGCGATTAGTGTTCATAAAAAAAATAGTTCAGGTTTGAAGAGGCTAACGGAAGTGATGATTAGATCTGTTAAGTTTACCGCTCTTCATCTCTCTCCACTGGCTACACAATCATTTGAGCACTTCACAAACAATTTACCAACAATGAAAACAAGTAAGAAACACGTGCTTCTGCCTTACAGTCCCAATGTGTAGGTTTAATCGTTTTAAGACGTCTTTTATACATCTGTTGGTCGGGGCGTGAGGTTTACACACTGCACAGCTCTTCACTAGCTGGCCTCCGTTACACTAAGCTACTTCAAGTTCTCTCCATTTCCTTTACTTGCAACTTGACTTTTAAGTATTTTCCTTTTGTTTTCATGGTATATACACTACCGTTCAAAAGTTTTGGAACACTCACTCCTTCTTTATTTATATATTCCCCACATTTTAAAATAATAGTAAACAATAGGTTCACGGCTTGCAGTCCGTGTGTTTACTACTCACTGGATGGGTTAAATGCAGTAGTCACATTTCGGTTATGGGTCGCCATATCTGACAAATGGGTCACTTTCACTAAATGTATTTACAGTATCAAAGATTGGAAATGTATTGTTGAAATGATTAAAACATGGAAGATCTCTGACCTTTCCTCAGAGTTTCAGTGATGAAGGTGAAGCCAGTTGTACGCGGGTGAAGGACAAACTCGTATTTGGGAAGGCCGTTTCTTTCAGCAAACTTGTCACTCTTGGCGCGAGTATTATCTGTGTGAAAACATGAAATAAAAAAAACTGAACTGAAGAAAGGTGCAGTGCATCATTTTTATTACAACTGCAGATTCAGAATTGAATTATCTTCCAGAAGAACTCTACATCTCTCTCCAAAGTCATCACTGCTCGTATATCAGATGACTGCTGGCCCTCTTCACAGAAATATGCATTCATTTGATCGGTACACATGTAATCGGATGTAGCATTCTGTGTAATTTATTAACTGCTCCATATAAGATTAAGAATTTATAGTCTTTACAACATGTTACCTGTGTTTCTCTTTCTTTTACCTTCTGTGTGTCTGTTTATTTCATCTGTGCTTCTTTGTGGTACACTGCTGTGTGTGCATATGGGTTTGTGTCTGGTATGTGTTTTGTGATCCGTGCATGTGGGTTTGAAAGCACTATATATAAATCAAATTTGAGTTGAGTGTAAAGTTGTGAAGTAAGGTTTAATCCACATAAACTTTTAACGGAAGTACAGTCTGAAGCCAATCGTGTTGTCAAGAAGCGGTACTTTCATTTGTAGTTTCACTAGTATTGCTAGCGACAAAAGTGAAATGTTGGTACTGTGACAAGATTCCGAAGCCAGCTGACCTGCTGTTAAAAGCTTTGTCTGTATTGTTAGATTGTCTTCTACACTGTTCAACATCACAGAAATGAGTCTCACCGGTGAGGTCCGTTCCCTCGGGGAACATCAGAAGCTGCAACGGTTCTCTGATGTGGCAGAAATACTGCAGCATGTTGGTCATATGAGTACGGTCATCTTCCCAGCGACGATGGATAAAGATGAAGGAGGCCATCTGCATCGCCCAACCTGCCCACAAAGACACACGAACACACACAGTCATTTAGCCTTTTTCTATGACTTTTGTTATGTGTTGTGTTTTTTGCTTTTCAAATGAAAACACTCCGATATTCAGAACACAACTGGAGTTATTCCAGTTCATTCTTTTGTAAGTTTTAGAATTTTTTTTTTTAAATATGCATCATACCCTTGCCGACTTTCTAAACAGTTAAGGCTAAAATACACAACGCGACTGATATCATCAGTTTCCGAATGCAACAACACGTTTTATTGCATTTACATTTAGGTGTAGCAGGGGAGCTAGCTCCTTTTGCTTGTAGGGCGTGGCCAAGCACATGGTGGGGGGGTTTATAAGCAGGCACTTGAGAGGATGCCAAAATATGAGGTCCGGTCCCTTTGTTTGGATCTTAAGTGTGTGGAAGCCTTTTTGTATGCTCTCGAGGACATTTGCGCATGGCTAGGGCCCGAAGCAGGTAGGCTAAGTGAAAGTTGCTTTGTGTTTTTATGACCACAAAGCCTTTGAAAGCACGAATCTTGTTTACTACAGATGTGAACATTGCTGGGATATTTTGTTATTCGTTGCGGACACCGCTGGAGAGAGCGGGCATGTGTATGGATTGAGATTTTAACAGTGTTGGCGACATATGGCTTTATTCAATTAAGGTAATGTGTTTTTAATATAGATAAGTGTGGCATAGACCGTCGGTAATGCTGTGTGGTTTCATCAAGGAAATTGGTCCAGTGTTGATGACAGTGTTGCAGGTAATTTAAACTATTTTACATAAGGTTGAAAGGATTTTAAAGGGTAATATGATTAAAGGAAATATTTGTATTGTTATTGAATTATAAAGTGTATTTCTGTGTTTCTTTGTAGTAGGTGGAGTTGTTCGCTGTTCCTCCTGTTTTTGTTTCGGTTAGGTTTTCCCTTCGCTGGTCTGTCCCTGTATGTGCGTGCCGCATGTTTCCAATCTAGCTGTGGGCTATGATTGTGGTGTATGGGACTGACTAGCAAGGTGATTTCATTTTTTTTCTACTGTATTTGTGTGTTTACGTCCCTTACCAGTCTCTCATTCTTTTGGCCATTAGAACACGTTCCCTATTACATTGACGTCCACCAGACGTGGACTACTTTTCTACCCATGCCAGGAAGAAGCTCGGGGTAACATAGGCATTTGGCAGATACTTTTATCCAAAGCGACTTACATTGCATTATCCTATACATTTTACATATGTATCTGCAATCCCCTGGTATCGAACCCACAACCTTGCGTTGTTGACGCAATGCTCTTACCACCGAGCTACAAACAAATATGGATGTGCAGAAGAGGCTCTCACTTAGTCTTTGGTGTTTCGGGTCTGACTTCATCACGCAACCGTATTTTTTGGCAAGGCTGTAGCCTTGTAACTGCATGCCTCAGTTTTGGTCAGCGTATCACCACATCTGGTTTCCGTAGCAACTCGTCATATGCTACTACGTGTTTGTTTGCTAAAATCTGAACCAGTGATGATTGACATGGAGTAACTAGACATGCTTTGCTGTATCAGAAGGAGCTTTATTACAAAGTATGTTTTAACACAAAAGGAATTTGACTTGGCGACAGGAGCTTCCAGTGCAGAAGAAAGTACACACATGGTGCAAACATATGTGATAGTGAGAAGAATAGCGAAGCACAGAGCTGTGGCTTAGAGCCCTGTCCGACGTTCCCCTGACTTATTTACACCCCTCGATCTGGGCTAGGGGGCAATTTTTACGTCATAGCTCACAAGCAGGCCGGGCTTCGGGCTTGTTTTAGGCTTGTCCTCCTTTTTATATATTAGACATTCATTCATATTTCTAATAGAAATTCATTAAATAAAGAGGCGATAAGAAGTTGATGATGGCAAAAATAAAACAACGAACAAGTTTACATGTCATGCTGACCCACATTACAGTGGAGCCTGCGTTTTCACACAGGATTCCCTCGTCCACTATTCACAGTGTTAATGTCCCCACAAGCAGCAGTAGCAGCGAGCGTTCCTTCAGTGCAGCAGGACGAGATGTAGAAGAAAGGAGGACTGGACTTAAAGCTTCCAGTGTGGATGCTGTACTTTTTCTACCTTGATGTTCTATAGGAGTTTGTTCTTGTGACTGTCTTGTTTTCGGTTTGGGATTAGACTTTTTTCATTAGTAATTGTTGCCCAAGTACACGCTGTTATTATTATTACTATTTTAAATTGTATTAGATTTTACACGTTTTCGTTTGTTTTCAGAACGTTGCTTGCCGTTGCAAGTAGCAGAGCACCTCAGTTTGTAAAAAAATGCCCATTTACTGTTTTGGTGATACTAAAGGAGTAAACTACCATTGTGATCTGGTTAAATTGTTTGTTGAGTTTATTCTTTATTTAAAAAAATCTTTTGATTTTATTGTAGGCAGGCGGGCTCAGGCCAAGAATTTTGATAACCTTGTCGCGCAGGGCCAGGCTAGTGTGACGCTGCAGCAGGTGTTACAGAAAATGAGCCCAATGAGGCACATGCTACGCTGTACGCAGGCTTCCCCTCCGTCGCAATTTGTTTTACATTTACATTTATTCATTTGGCAGACGCTTTTATTCAAAGCGACTTACAAGTAGTTTTTTGTTACAGTGGCACATTACTGCAGAGCAATCAGGGGTAAGGTGTCTTGCTCAAGGGCCCTTCAGTCATGACCTGCTGACACTGAGATTAGAACCTGCAACCTTCTGATCACGAGCCCACAAGCTGTGTTTTCATTAACATGACTGTAAGGTGATTGGTGTCATTTTAAATTGTATATCAATAGCCAACTTCACAAATGTTAGTTTGTGTGGTGAAACAATAAATGAGGGAGAAAGAGAGAGAAAATGTATACTACAATGTTAAAGTCAGGCTAGAGCCACTGCCAGCAACCTATAAGTGCAAGCGATGCTTGATAAAACTGCACTGTGTGTTGTTCTTTATTATAGTTAAATATTGTAGCAAAGTTCCATAAAAGGGAAGGAAGGAGGCGGGAACCGGCGGACATTCAAATAATAAAACTGAAATTAAACAAAAACAAACAATAAACACGGAAGTAAAGACCGGCAGCCACCTCACGGTCGACTGCCGGCCATAAAACAAACACAAACTTAACACATGTCCGGGCCCGGTCCTCTCTCGTCAACAGTCCTGCCGGTCGTCCTTTTAAGCTCCTGATCTCCTCCGTGATAGATGCGGGACCGGTGCGTGCACAGCTGATTGCACTTATCACTCACGCCATCGGCCCCGCCTCACGGCTCTCGTGCCGCCTTCCTCACCACAACTATCAATGTCAATAATATGCGCAACTTACACTCATAAGTGTGACCCAGTAAACTAGGCTAAAAAACTGTTATTTACTGTGAGTCTTTGACATGGTGTCAGTCAGTCAAAACTATTTCAAAATCTAATGATTTTACTTTCACAGGATATTCTTTACATTACGTTGGCTGATCTACTGAAAAATGATATAACCCTCCCCGAAACACAAAGTTGCGCAGATTATTCTTTTTCATTGCTTATGTAAAACGGAAGATATACAATTGTTCATGGTATAATAATCATGTAAGTTCAAACCGCGGTAGACCGTCATACCATTACAACCCTAGAAGATACACGAGGTATGTGTTTCTAAAATCGGCTCAAAATATCAAACATGCTTTGATATCCTCAGACTGGAGTCTGCGTCATCTTTACCCATGAACAACTACAAAACATTTTGAGAAAAATCGTCAGACATCCTGCGACAACTGACGACTAACCCAGACCGGAAATCTGGGCAAAAGTCAGGTAGAGTATTTCAGGCTGAAGCTGAGTTTTTAGCTCACCAAATCCAGGCACGACCTTCAGCGCCGCTTTAAGGCAAATCTTCTCCAGACGCAGGTAGCTGTACCTCAGCAGACAGCACCACAGGAACATCCAATCTAATCTGGTGCGATGGTTCATTATTATTACGCTTCGCTCACCAGGAACAAAACCATCACCTGTTATCACCACCTTCACCCCAAACACAAGCTCCAATAACGCCTGCCGAGAAACACAGAAAGACATCAGGACCAAACACTATCCATTGCCTAGAGTGATTTTATCAGTGCTGAAGATGATGAAGATGAGAGACGTACCACTGGCAGGGTTAGCCATGTGGCCACAATGCGGTCAGTAATCCAGCGGTACCATGCAGGTGAAAACAGCATGAGAGGCAGAACTGGACCCAACATGAACACGCTGCCATAGAAACTGCCCAAGAACAGAGTAATGATGAAGAAGAGACCTCTCACAGACACCATCGCCATGACCTGAGACACAAAGGAGAGAAAACCTTCACATGAACATTTATTTACCGTCACTTCTAAAACTCCAGTTAACTGTGAGATCTTCGCTCAACAGATGAAAATAATCAAAATGACATTGCTCTGCCGCCTCTGGGCGTAAGAGACAACACAAGCAAGCACAGAAGTGTGTCATGTTTTTTATTCTCTACAAACTGTATTGATGTGATGCTGTGTGTGTTTGTTTATCGTTCCGGCATTTCTAATAATATAACTAATTATATCAGAGTCGACTCCTTTTTTCCCAAAACATCTTTGTTATTCATTCACTTTCGGCTTTACAATTTAGCAAACTCCTGACATTCACATAAAAACATTACACGAGATATCATTTGATAAAAGGTTTAATTTTACAGTAAATCTGGATTACCTTTAATCTCAAACTCTGATTTTACACTCAGGTAGGGATTAATTTAAAACTTGCTACTGAGGAGGGTTAAATAATAAAAACCTCTAATCTGTAATAATATGTGAGGGAAAACAGTATCAGGTGTGGTCCGGTCCCGCAGAAGCGCACCTCAATCGGCGGTGCAGGTCCGAACACGACCCCCGGAACTTCAATCGCCCGCAGGAGCCGTTAGGGGCGGCGTCGATGGCAAAGGTTCACCCGCTCGGGACTCCTGAACTGCGCTCTTCTTCTCTGCTCCAGTCGGGAGCTGCAGGATATGTCGAATCCCTCAAAGCTTGTTTATCCAGATAAATGAGCACAATCCGGTTTCTTTTACATGCACACGCTCTTTATTACCTTTTTACACCACAGTTACCCCGGCAAATCCATCATGGCGGATCAAATGAATCGCAGATGACGTTTTAAATACATACATGTTCAAGTTTTAATCCACGATTTGTTAATCTTTGTTTAAATTTAAGTGGTGTGCTAAACAACTCGAACCGAAATAAAACCGGGACCAACAAACCCTTGTTTAACGTTAGCTCTTACGTTATTACTTTAATTGCCCACCCTTAGTGAATCGACTTTAATTTGATCCAATGTTTCTGTTCAGCATATCGCTGTCAACATACAGAGACTCAACAGCACGTTACAGTGGCTCACGTGAATAATCATGTGTGAATGAGGTCACATCTACACTGTGATACAAACATTAACATGAACTCTTTGCGTTCATTTAACGTTACTCACTTTACATGTAAACTGATGATCTCACGTGACGACATTCAAACATCATCTGCGAGCGAGTGCGCGCTGATCGATTACAATTGATGATATTACGTCAGTTAAATGAGATCAGCTCGATTATGAAAAGAAAACATAAGAAGGAAAGATAAGCTTGTCAACTCGTTTGCCGTGGCAGCCATGGTTTCCGTATATTTCACTTCCGCATCTGACGCAAGCCACTGAGCTGACCAATTACAGAGGACTACCGAACTTCTAAGCCCCGCCACTCAGGTTCATTGTCACGTGTCTTATGCTGCGTTCACGTGCTCTCGGAAATGTGGTAGTTCCCATTTCTGATGTCGTGATTCCGAGCTGGTTGGGTTCAGGTGCTTTGTTGTCGGAAAGAACGGAGGACGCCAGATTCATGCTTGCGCGTGTCTTGAGTTAATGTTACACAGGTGCTGGTCATATAATTAGAATATCATCAAAAAGTTGATTTATAAAACTAATTCCAGTCCAAAATTGAAACTTGTATATTATATTCATTCATTACACACAGACTGATATATTTCAAATGTTTATTTCTTTTAATTTTGATGATTATAACTGACAACTACGGAAAATCCAAAATTCAGTATCTCAGAAAATTGGAATATTACTTAAGACCAATACAAAGAAAGAATTTTTTGAAATCTTGGCCAACTGAAAGTATGAACATTAAAAGTATAAGCATGTACCGCATTCAATACTTAGTTGGGGCTCCCTTTGCCTGAATAACTGCAGCAATGCGGCGTGGCATGGACTCGATCAGTCTGTGGCACTGCTCAGGTGTTATGAGACCCCAGGTTTCTCTGATAGTGGCCTTCAGCTCTTCTGCATGGTTGGGTCTGGCATATCGCATCTTCCTCTTCACAATACCCCATAGATTGTCTGACGCTGTCTGTTGTTCAAGAGTGGCTTGACACAAAGAATGCGACAGCTGAAACCCATGTCTTGCATACGTCTGTGCGTAGTGGTTCTTGAAGCACGGACTCCAGCTGCAGTTCACTCTTTGTGAATCTCCCCCACATTTTTCAATGGGTTTTGTTACACAATCCTCTCCAGGGTGCGGTTATCCCTATTGCTTGTACACTTTTTTTTCTACCACATCTTTTCCTTCCCTTCGTCTCTCTATTTATGTGCTTGGACACAGAGCTCTGTGAACAGCCAGCCTCTTTTGCAATGACCTTTTGTGTCTTGCCCTCCTAGTGCAAGGTGTCAATGGTCGTCTTTTGGACAACTGTCAAGTCAGCAGTCTTCCCCATGATTGTGTAGCCTACAGACTGAGAGACCATTAAAAGGCTTTGCAGATGTTTTGAGTTACTTAGCTGATTGGAGTGTGGCACCAGGTGTCTTCAATATTTAACCTTTACACAATATTCAAATTTTCTGAGATACTGAATTTTGGATTTTCCGTAGCTGTCAGTTATAATCATCAAAATTAAAAGAAATAAACATTTGAAATATATCAGTCTGTGTGTAATGAATGAATATAATATACAAGTTTCACTTTTTGAATGGAATTAGTGAAATAAATCAACTTTTTGATGATATTCTAATTATACGACCTGCAGTTGTATGGCGAAGTTTCAACTGTACATCCTACAGTATAGTTTTATTAATCAGCTTGCTGGTTATTCTGCAATATTGGTAAAATAATATGAAATACATTTTATCTGAAACTATTTACTAATGCATGCGTAGCCATCCGTGAACGTGATACATGTATTGTACACATTACACATATATTTTATCCACACGCAAATAACGCCTTATGCTTTGAATCAGTGAAATTATTTTTATAAACATGACACGATTTGTACAAATAGAGACAGATTTTTTAATACAAATTTTGTGTATTTTGTGTTCATATATAATCATTTTGCACACACTGAGGACAAGCTGTCCATTTGTGGATCAGGCAACACACCTGCATTCATCCTGTTCTGTGCATTTGAATTTAGATTTATTTTTCGCGATTTTGCAATGGACAATCCACACACAAATAACTTCCGATCCACACACAACCGTGCCTAAGAAAACCGACTACCACTAGATGGCAGTCCCACGGAGCTTTACAGAACTTATGAAAGACCGCATATCGTTGAAAATTTACATTATAATCTCATAATCAAGCCAAACCAACTTCATGACACAAGCCTCTGTTTGTTGACTTTTTATCATTTTTAATATAGTTTATGGCTTCACAATAGCCTACATTAGCCTACTTGCATTCAAACAGGGCTCGAATTTCACTGCGGGACTGCAAGATAATAAATATTGCAGAATAATCAGCAAGCTGACAAATATAACTATACTGTAGGATGTACAGTTGAAAACACAGAGCATCCGTGGGTTGCAGTAAAGTAAAATGCTGCATAGTTGGGGTCCCCACATGAATTTGCATAGGGCCCCTAAATCACTAAATCCGCCCCGTGTGCATGACGTCATTGCGCCGTATTTGCTTTTACTCTCTAAATGCTGTACTGTGCAGTATTTAAAAAAATTTGCACAACTAAACGCACAATAAAGCCATTCTCATTTACATATTTTCCATTTCTGTTTTCAGACATAAATGAATAAAACAGTAGGCTACGCGTCCTTCCCTCTGGGTAACAAACTTGACGAACTACATTCATGTTGCTATGCGCTTCTCCGTCAAAAGTTTGTTATCACCGCAACAGTGTTTGTGCGCGCCTCTGTCTGTGTGTGTGTGCGTGCGAGTGTGCGTGCTTTACAGATTCAGAAACAAAGAAGCATTTACTGCAACTGATGCACGTCAGGGGTCTGTGATTAGATGACGGTAAATCGTTCTCAAGTGTCGAACCCCCCTCAGACACAGAAAAGCCAGTGATGCTAATATTATTTATTCCTCGTATTGTTTGTAATGCAGTAAAACAAATCATGCAAACTTTTGAAAGAGAAGGTCTATCAAAATATTTTTTATCAGTTATGCGCAGCATGAAGAGGAAAAAGAACCAGTAGGCTCTCCGTGTTTATTTATTTAGTGTTTCTATTTAGTTATTTTATTTATTTCAGTGTATGCATTTCTATAATGTTTTTAAAATGCTTTGTTTATTGAAACGAAACTGTGCACGCGTTTCCATTAGCAGTAAAGTTTAAGATGATAAACATCAGAGATGAAGAGCAGGTGCTGTGTGCGGTGATGGCCTGTCGGCTACACTGTAACCTTTCTGTTGTTTAAACTTGGCGCCGTGATATGGGACTGTGATGCGGTCGGCAGACCTGGAACACCTTCATAAGAGTACATTAACTGAAAGTTAATGAATAACCATAGAACGTTTGTCAACCAATCAGATTGACGCATTTAACAGCCCCTTGGTATAATGCATAATAAACATAAAGACTTACAACTATAACTAACAAAAGTGAATGGTAAAGGAAAATAATTCAACGGACCAACCCTGATGCTGCCCGTGTGCGTGTGTGAGCGCGCGCACTTGAATGTTTTAGATTCTTTAGTTTTGCAAATTCCGGTATGAGAAACCATACTTCATACTTCAAACATAACTCATTAAATAACTTTGTTTGTGTTTATTTGTGTCACACAGGGTTAACAGGCAACGTTCAGGGAGTGAGAACCATCTGTATTTGTATTAACATTGTATGTCTGGAAGGAAGACTTCTTTGTTTGTATAATGTTCCAGTGCCAGCAGCCTAAAGGAATTAGAATTCTTTACATTCTTTAAGGTATTTTCATTACATGATTACAGAGTTTGTATATGAAGGGAAATTATTTATTCGAATGTTTTCAAATAAAATGTTAACACGCGCGCACCCACTACATAATGCTAAAATAATCACTTCTGTTAGATATAACACACATGGTGTGAGAGAGAGATAAATCCACAGCATGAGAAACAGCTAAAGCATTCAAAATTTCTGTATAGTAAAAAAAACATAAAAGATAAAAGGGAGAGAGACACGTTTAGAGGTGTGTCTGTGTGTTTGTGTGTGTGTGTGTGTGTGTCGGTGCATGCAGGGATAAATGTATGTATGGGTGTGAGTGTGTGTGTGTGTGTGTGTGTGTGTCGGTGCATGCAGGGATAAATGTATGTATGGGTGTGAGTGTGTGTGTGTGTGTGTGTGTGTGTCGGTGCATGCAGGGATAAATGTATGTATGGGTGTGAGTGTGTGTGTGTTAATGTCATCAGGGGCTGTGATAGCAGTTCCATCTCATTCTTTAAATTCTTTCCATTGGAAACTATTTTTCTTTGCCGCTCATCTGTCAACACAATCTGAATTACACACAGGCACCCCACCAATATGACTGACAACAGAACGGGAACACAGAATTCAATTGTTACGTCAGAGCCACCACATTAAACCTCCATCATCTCATTTTCTACATTTTCTAACAAAAAATAAATACATTCTGAAACTTTCAACAGATGATTTGTAGCTGTCACTCCAGAAACAACAGGAAGTGCAAGCAAAAACAGTTAAGAGGGCAAAATATCATCACAACATCCTTTCTCACTGGCAGATGATTGAAGAGAGAAAGCTTGTCCTTTCACAGAATTTATTTCTTTTTTTTTTATTAGGTCACCATAAAAGTAAAACATCCACAAGAGTTTCAAGAAAAAAAAGCGCTTAACACTAACATGACCTCAGCCTCTGCTGTCAGAGAGTAACTCATGTTCAGGGGAAGTTTGCTCAATTCAAGCTCGTCTAGGGAGACAGGAAGGCAACATGCGGTTAGCACGATACATTCAGTATGCATGCGTGCTCAAAACAGATACGAACATGTTTTGATGGAAGTCTTGCTGTTTAAAGGTTTTATGCTTCTTTAAGAGCAACGGTGGAAGAAAAGACACAGTTCTTCAAATCTGGTTTATTATCTCTGTGGGGACAGTCCATAGGCGTAATGGGTTTCATACTGTACAAACTGTATATTTTATCCTCGAAACCTAAAGATCATAAAAAAATTCTGTACAATTACAAGCTTTTTTGCCCATGGGGACCTCAATTCTGGTTCCCACGGTGTAACAAGTGCCCATGAGTTGCTGTGCATTCAGGTTTAGGTCCCCACCGGGATATAAAAACAAGGACAGGCACAGCTTTGTTTCCTTCGGAGTAAACAAAAAAGACCATTTTGAAATACATTTGAACATTTATTTTTTAACAATTAATTCAGAGAGAGAAAAAGTGGTGTGCATACAAACTAAAAATACAAGGTTCGCTTTCGTCCCTGAGCATTTAACAAATGACCTGAAAACAGCCATTGAACACAGAGCCGTACAAACATAATATTACACACGGCACGTGTGAACACACATCATTCACAATGGACTTATTGCAAAAGGGTCAATACACCATTCTGCTTTCAGAGTCTCTTATGTGTTAGTGAAGAGAAAGACGACATTTCCAGACTTTACAGACGGATAAATCAGACAACAAAGAGACTTGTGCTGTTGATGGTGCTACTCAAAACAAATGATGTTTTCTGTCATATTTACCACCACTGACCTGCTATCCATACCCAGAAAGAGACTGTAAGGACAGAAATGATATACAGTTAACTATATACAGTGAAATTCCTCCCTTACAATTTCTAATGATACTATATTGTGTATTTGTGTGTATTCTTTGGGAAACCCCAGAAATAAAATATAAACCCCTGTTTTACTTTAGTTCCCACAAAAACAACCGTTTGTCCCTCCTTCAAATGGCTCCACTGTCCTGTGCATGCCAACCATGGATATTCAGTAATACTCAAAAACGTTTCAAGCATTCTGCATTTTGAAAACACACGCACACATTAAGGTGAGAGGTCTTGCATTAAAACACTGACTGAAAACTATTTATAGTGAGTTCTGCCCCTGGCGTTTGAAAAGGCTCCCACAGACCTGTGGTTTAACATTATTTTTGTGTTTTTTCTCCTTTTATTATGTCAGTTTGCAATCTTAATTGTGCAACAAGTGATTAATCGAACCCGTTTGTGGCCATGCAAATAAGTGCGTGTATGTTTGTATGCATGTATTACAGACACTGTCAGTTCAATTGTCTCTAGTGGGGAGTCTCGTGCATTTGTCCCTTCTGGACTTTTTCATCAGGCTTCTCATCTTCCTCTTCGCTCACGATAAACTCCTCTGGAGGCCAGCGGAGCTCCCCGCTCTCCACCTCTCCCTCTGTTGCTTCTACTACAATGGACGGCAGCCGATCTTTCAATTTGCAGCAGCGTTCAAAGTCGGACGGGTCGGGAAAGATCTGTGAAGAGTAAAGACCAAAAACACATGTACATGAAGTGTAGTTGTCCTGTAGATAAAAACTGCTATCAAATGCATAAGATGTAAATGAACAGAGTCGGTTTTTCTGTAATGGATTAAGACAGAGTATTTTCTTCTTTCTTTCGTTTTTCTTGTGACTTGCACTTGTCCAAAAGGCCCATTCCATCTGTATTCTGGATGAAGCATTAGTGTATTTTTAGCTCAGTGTCTTTTAGTGACATACTGTACATGGGAAACCAATAGCAGAATCCAGGCAACAGGCCCAGTGGAAAAAACATTAGAATGTGTGTGTGTGTGTGTGTGTCTGTGAGAGCGAGAGAGAAAGAATGATGAGAAACAAAATCACATAAATAAAGAGTCAAGTTCTATGCCAGGCCCCTTCATGACCCTGAACCATCTACATAAAATCAGACCATGGGAATAATTATTTGATACTAAAGATAGATCAGGCTGTTCTAATACAGACCATAAACTCTTAACAACAGGTTTCTAGTCTCATTTTTCCCCACGGTTAGGTTGGTAACACTGGTGGCAACTCACTTTCTCAGTTGGTTGCACCCGTTTTTATAATAATCATAATGATCTTGACCAGACCATAATGAACTTCTTTCAAGTCATAAATTGGCTATAAAATCATCTGAGAGAAATATAACCCGTCAGTCTTTACAATCCTCATTTGTTGCCCTCTTTGCAAAAGTTTAAAATTTTGCCACTGGTCTTCATTTGCCAGACCTTATTTTTAAATAACAGTCACAATAATAAATAAATTCAATTGAATTAGCTCGCTCAAAACTCAAACGTAACTCAGGACTAAATTATTATACATGTACTTTACTACACATTGTCATAAATACACTTTAAACACTTGATCTTACAGTCTTGTTAAATGGTCAAGGCATACTTGTGTTCTGAGGTGTTTTGAGAGACTGATTTGATGGGTTCAGACAGTAAGTCTTGGGAGTTCAGTGTTTGACACGAGTTGTTTCAAGAAAATGATTCGGTTCAAATGAGTCATTTGGTCTCTAATCGGACATTGGTGGACATTGACGCACTTGTTTGTTTTTAACAACTGTTAGGACATTGCAAAAGATACAAGTTAACACGTAAAATCCTTCACTGGATAGGGTTTTTTCCTTTATGTCAGCGGCATGTGCGGAACACATGTTTTTGTGAACATTCACAACAGGTTGCAATTAAGGTAAAAAATATTCTCTGAATGATTCTGTCTTCAGACCTTGCCTTTGATAAACGTGTGAGAGACAGTTAAAAAAACCGAGGTGTTCGACTTCATTAAGCGCCGAGCAGAACAATCGGAATGTGACAATGTTTCCATCGGAGCGTTTTAAAAACATATGGATCGGTCTGTCCCGTGATGCCTTTATGACTTTCGGTCTGGGCAAAACCAAATGAAGTTTGGAGACAAAAGGAGCTATCTGCTTGCTCTTTCCTGCACTTATCATAAGCGTGTCATTCCCACGCATAAATCACAGTAAATGTTCAAATAAATCTTTGGCGGGCAACTCACACCAATGCGACCCTGTGAAAAGTATTTGCAACAATTTTAGTCACAGTCTAGAGCCCTGTAACAATAACATTAGAAAACAGCATGAACCAAAACAATCCACCATTTTAAAAAGCCTACTTCTGAAAAGTACGAGTATGTTTTTTAGAACATTGTAGACAAAAAGTAGTGGGTGAATGTATTCGACCCATGTTTTTGGGGTGTAAGAAGTACTTCGAATGAAAGACAATTTCATTAGGATTGTAAAATGTTAAATACAAACCCTATTTCTCTTATAAAGACTGTGGATGTTTCATGCGAAGATGCCAAAACATCCAAATTGTTTAATGCAGCTCTAGTTTGTCAAGTTTTAAGAGCAGAACAAACCATTTTGATATGACATTACAGCAATGACACCCAAAACGTTCAGTGTTACTATACCTGGAAGGTGAGATGGTCTTTCCCGGGACTAAGTCTCACGTCCTCCATTGATGCGTTGCTGATCATAACATCAGTCATATCACAGCGCGTTATAAACACTGGCCTGGAAAAGATATACAAAAGACAAATGACAAGTCAATGCAGGTGTATAAATAAACGGAAGATCAAAAGTTTTTCTTTTTATTCATGATCTGTGCCTCTTTTCAATGTGAAAGATGTTACAGCAGGGCTGAGTCCTTTCCCCCCTTAACCAACATCTGAAACATGTTGTATAACAGCTAACAGGCTAAAAACAGACGACATCATCAGGTTTATCCGTCACTGGATAATCCCCAAATCCCCCAACAAAAATCGATTGAATGAAAATGTCAAACCCTTGACCTCGTTTACATGCCTTCAATTTCAACAACGGTAACGCCTCATGCCGGGCTCCGTTTGCTTTGCAATCTGTATTTGTGTATTTGTGTGTGGGTCACAAACTGAAAGCGAGTCATAATGAAAGCTAGTTGTGGGTGTGTATGAAGCAGCATGTGCACATATAGACACCAGCAATGAAACTTTCCACTGGCTTCAGTTTCAGTAGAGATGCTGATCTGCTTTCTCCACTTCAGCTGTTCAGTGGATGAATCGTTCGGTTTTGTTTTGTTTTGTTCCTTAGGTAGAAAGTGATTTGGATTAAAACATTTTGTGTCACAGACACAGCGAATTCTTGTGCATTTCTACACCACAAATAAATAAACACATAAACATGGCACAATACCTTTTTGGATACAGTTTTATTTTTAAATTTAGGGTCGTCTCACAACCGGTTTCAAGTTCTCTAGTGCAGTTAGGTTAGTTATCACACACTAAAACGACACGTATTTACAGGGACACAATATTTGTGTTTCCTGGGACTGAAGTCATGGCCTTAGTATTGCTGACACACTTACATTTATGCATTTGGCAGATGCTTTTATCCAAAGCGACTTACATTGCATTATCCTATACATGTATACACAGGTATCTGCAATCCCCTGAGATCCAACACACAACCTTGAGCTGATAACACAATGCTCTTAGATACAGGAAAGCTGACACAGTGATCTACAAATAGTGTTACACAAACACAGAGCTCAATTGTAAAGAAAAAAACAGAAACAAACATTTGATTTTCCACAGTGTAATGAGCTTTGATTTTGACTTTAAAAGAAAGTGTGAATGCAACACAGAGTCTGCCCGAAATACAGTTCAGTAATTCCACATCAGAGATGAATGACACTGGCTGTCATTAGCAGCAGAATTTGGAAAACTAATGCATAATATGGTTCAACATTTGACTAACCCAAACCAAAGTCAATAATGTTGTCTTTAAATCAACCACAAAAAGCCAGTTCAAGCCTAAACTCCTCTGTACTGCATGGACGAGTGCACACTGTGTTGTTAACCTTTCAGGATAAATAACATTGTTGATTTATTCCTTATCTTTGTGAGCTGCTTTGCAATAAACACATCTGCTTAATTAGTATATGTAAATGCAAATTACAACCTTCATAATTGTCATAATGTGCCAGGCGGACCAAAACCAGGCTCAAGGTCATTATCAATTAAACAAAAGTAGATCTAATAAATCAGAATGACTTTATGGCACATCATTATATTGAAGACACACACAGCATGAACAGTAAACCAAGAATTATTATTAACGTGTTCAATTCAAAACACTAAAAAGGAATAAGAAAAGATGAAGTGCTTGATAAGATAAACCACATGGTAGATATAAAGATATGTCACAAATGTTGAGAGAGAGAAAGACAAGCACTCGCAGCCCAGACCTGTGCACACAATAAACATTCTTGCTAGTAATATCTCAGCCCGAGGAACGTATAAACATCCTGCTGAGAACATCGGCACAATACCACAAGGATCACAGAGAAGAGGAAATTAGGGTTTTCACATTTCAAACCCTTCCAAACTATTACTGGAAAAATAGTCCAGGCTAAAGAAGAAATGGAAAATTCCTGCAAAGCTACAGCACAAAGAAAAACACCAATGGTCCCCTCTTTGTCAAATCAATATAAACATTCAAAGTTCCATATCAACATGTGTTTAAACACCAATTGATTCTACTAATATACAAAGATAAAACACAAACAGAAAAGATCGTAAGAAATACTCTGACTGTTTATCAGTACTTCATTAGAAAAATGTGTCAGGATCAAACACCACTACCAAATATCAAGACAAAGTGACAGTAACTTAATAAAACTGTTGCTGCCTGTGCTATGATAAGTCTATTTATTAACTAGGCTTATTACACGGCGCTCTGGAATACTTAGTTCTGATTGGCCACTGGCGACATTCAAAGGGTTGTTCTTTTCAAATAAGAATTGCTCAAAACTAATAACACCCTGTGACCGGATGCTGCAAATCAATTTGACAGCCGCAGTTTAATATGACACACAAATTCATTACATCTGTGACATTTTATTTACAAATGATTAAACTAAATTGCGGGTTCATGGCTTTTAACCGCCGTGTCTTAACTTAAAACCGAAAGTAATTGCGTTTTCTTCGCGGAAGGTCTGCATTCATTAAAAATGAGCTAATAAAATATTTATAATCATTTTTTCATATTCAATAACTTACTTATGAGGTAAGAAGCCATGTAATTAGCGGGATAATGTACAAGCAGCCGACTGTGATCGTATCGGGGCTCATTTCTTGCTGTAACAACTGGCTGCCTGTACATTATCCCTTACATTTGGCAGTTCAAATCATACATAAATAATAATGTATGATACATTATACAGAATAGTACAGTGTTAAAGGCAGAGTGTGTCCGATCTTGCTTACATTTTATTGATATAGTGCTTTTCACAATGTGCATTGTTCCAAAGAAGCTTTACAGGAGAAAATAAGACAAATACAAAAAAAAGGTAAAACACAGCACAGTGCATGGTGTTTATGGAACAAGCAAGAACTGTTGTAGTAAAACATATCTAATAAATGCAGTGTCCTGGTGGTTTATTTTTTGCATATTTAGCATGAAGTGAATGCTTGGCTGAAAATATGTGTCTTTAATCTAGATTTAAATTGGACGAGTGTGTCTGATCCACCAATAGTATCGGGAAGGCTATTCCAGAGATAAGGTGGTACATAGGGCTGCACGATTAATCGAAAAGAAAAATTGCACAGGATTTGGCGGTTGGCTGCAATGTTTTATGCGCAGTTTGTCAGTGAAATACTGTTAAATGCAGCTGCATCCGAAAGCCAGAGGGCACTCTCGCACAGAAACTACAATGCTCCATAGAAGAAGTACCACACGTATAACAAGAAAATGCCATCTTACTATCATCATCTGGAATCTTTATATCATTGTTTTTAAAGTCTCCTCAGGTACATGTGCAGGTCGTATAATTAGAATATCATCAAAAAGTTGATTTATTTCACTAATTCCATTCAAAAATTGAAACTTGTATATTATATTCATTCATTACACACAGACTGATATATTTCAAATGTTTATTTCTTTTAATTTTGATGATTATAACTGACAACTACGGAAAATCCCAAATTCAGTATCTCAGAAAATTTGAATATTACTTAAGACCAATACAAAGAAAGAATTTTTTGAAATCTTGGCCAACTGAAAGTATGAACATTAAAAGTATAAGCATGTACCGCATTCAATACTTAGTTGGGGCTCCCTTTGCCTGAATAACTGCAGCAATGCGGCGTGGCATGGATATATATAAGTTTCACTTTTTGAATGGAATTAGTTTTATAAATCAACTTTTTGATGATATTCTTATTATATGACCAGCACCTGTATTTTTATAATAATAATAAAGTATATTTTTAATGATGATGATTTACGGATGTTGCTTTTTTTAATGGACATTTAATGTGACTGAAAAGCGCAGTGCTTTCAGATGGAACAGCATTTCCCACAGATCACAGAGCCGTGCTTCACGAACAAGCTGCATATAAAACATAATTGCAGCCTTTGCGATTTCACAATCACGATAGCCACTTCAAATTAATCACGATTTGAATGGGAGCTGCGATTTACCCTCCAGCCTGAGTGCTACGTATGAGAAAGCTCAACCCCCTTTGGTGGATTTAGATATTCTAGGTGTTATCAGAAGTCCTGAGTTTTGAGATCTTAGAGAGCGTGATGGGTTGTAGTGTGATAGAAGCTCTGTTAGGTAGGTAGGGGCTAAACCCTTTAAGGCTTTATAAGTGATTAAAAGAACTTTAAAGTCAATACGATACTTAATGTGTAGCCAGTGAAGGGTTGATAACATTGGGGTTATGTGATGGTATTTTCTGAACTAACTGTAGTTTGTTTATTGATGATGGAGGACAAACACTAAGTAGCGCATTACAGTAGTGAAGTCTTGAGGTCATAAATGCATGAATAAGCTTCTCCGCATCAGAACACATAGAATATTTCATCATTTGGCAACATTCCTAAGATGGAAGGAGGCTGTTTTTGTGTTTAAGTAATTATCAATATTAAATGATATGAAACATAAATGTTTTAGCTGTGTCACCTAACCCTACGCTGATGTCACAGGCAGCGTGCAGATTGTGAATAGTTTTTCTTTGCAGTACGGCGAAAAGATGTGCAATGGTCCAGTATTAAGTCCAAAACATTGTAACACAAAAAGCTTCTGGCAAGGTGAAGACAAATCTGTGTACTGCTTTTGTTGCCCTTATGTTGTCAACTGCAGACAGATGTAGCCAGATGTTCTGTTTATTTTGCAAGGTATTTAGTCTTTGCTTTCTATGACTGTTCCCAACAATAAGTGAGCCATTCCAAAAGTAATGCCCTAGATCAATGGCTCCAAACCTTTTAGATCAAGCACCACCTTTAATAAAGTTAGTTGTTCCAAGTACCAGTACCACCCAATGACAGACATAGGAAATCACATGACAACACTATGAATCTTTATCTTTACACCTCGTCCTACAATTCAAATGTAATATTATTAATAAAAACCCTTTTCTTTACCAGCTGTTTTCAAACTAAAGAAAGTGTTTTTTTCCAAGTTACTAGAAATTGTGAACACAAAACACTTTTCTGTAATGCTCTGTAAACAGGGCTCTGTAAATGAGTCTTACGGGGGACTTATTAACTTTGTGGGGACTTGCAGAAAAACCCTAAGCTTTTATTAAAGACAAACAATGCATAAGGAAGATAATATATACACATATACTTACACAAAATATATAACAAACAGAGACTCACATTTTACTGCAGCGGCTTTTGTCAATGCGGCGCATCAAAACTAAATCACAACGAGCGCTTCATTGATTTAACCTCAAGTAGATGCAGACGCATGTTGAATAAGCACTTTACAGCAATAACAACCGCTTTAAACTGCGGATCAAGTGCAGAAATACACGAGAAATGTCATTTTCACGCAGTTCATGAGACGAGTTAGACACACAAACACCGAACCTAACCCTTACATCCACCAATGAGAAATAAACAATCATTCATATAACTGTATTAAAATTGCACATAGGCTATATATGAGATGTATGCCTATTCCATATTTATCAATCATGAAATAAACAATGACATTTGTAAATGAACACATAGAGTTTTCTGTCAAGTAACGTACCAACGGGGTCTCTTCAAGTACCACTAGTGCACGTACCACAGTTTGAGAACCACTGCTGTAGATTGTTAGAAGATCACTAATAGATGAGGAGAATAGAAGAAGCACGAGCCAACAATTAAAACTGTAGCCATTCAAAACATAATGTGGTGGTTTCCCATACATGTTTTAAGACTAGACATAAATTGTAAGAGCTTCCTAACCTTAACAAAAAACACCTTTCACTTCACTGGCTAATCTAAAAATACATCAGTGCCATTGTGTTATGTTTCCTAATTTAACAAAGGGTTAGTCTTTAGGTAATCCAATCCCAGTCTGGGATATTACCCCTCACAGTTCTTTTGAAATAAAAAGTAAAAACACGTGAGCAACAAACCCTATGGTGTGTAAGCGCCTTGGGCCAAAATACTTCAGAAAGCACATGTGTATCAGCTTTTCTTTGGAATAATAGCAACCAAAACATAGCCATAATGAATACAGGAATATAAATTAGCCTATTACCATAGACAGACAGATAGATAAAAGACCTTTACATCAAATGTTAATGAAATATATACATTAATGTATTTGGCAGTCAAACTGACTCAGTTTTGGGTGAACTAACCCTTCATTGGGACAAATACTAAACGATGAATTTCATTCACGAACATTAAAAGTTACATTTAATACATTTTACAAAACTTAATATAGAAGTCTTTAGAAGCTAACTCAGTTGTGTTATCAGCACCAAAAACATGAAAATATAATCAGAGAGGTTCATTTGTGTCAGTGCTAACACGAAACGCAAAGTTCACATCAGGAGGATATAAAGCTCAGAAGAAAGCAGACGAAGAGTTCTCGTGCGTGCGTGCGCGTGCGTGCGTGTGCGCTCAAACTGATGAGTATTTAAAAAGATTGTCAGGAGAATTTACACGTATCCTCCCGACCCGATGATGTGTGAATCACACCGAGACCTCCATGTATGAAATCAGAACTGCTGTATGTGTAGTTTGACCCAAACTAGTTTCAAGTCAAAAAAGAAGAAAGAAACGCGCATGCCGATTGTGTTGTTCATCTTTACCTTCAGGAATGCCGGCAGAAAGATCGCGTGTATCCACAAGAAGCTCATGTCGTCCATCCGTCGCCGTGTAATATCTGCTTCTGCTCGTGCTCAGCTCGGTAAAGATAGCAGAGCTCGTGCTCGTGCTCGTGCTCGTGCTCGTGCTCGTGCTCGTGCTCGTGCTCGTGCTCGTGCCCGCCTCGGATGGTGGAGTTAAAGTACTGAAGCTGCCATCTAACGAAAACCAACCCCTATTCAATAACACGAGACACATGTACATACCAGTGGTGTGCGGTGGACTTAAAAAATGAGGAGGCAGATTTCTATCCATGTCATTTTTGTTAATCTCTGCACTATTAACAAGTGCGTTTGTCAGAAAACCAGTGTCATTTCAGTGTTTATGTATGAAAAATTCCTTTTAATTACTACAAGTTCATTACAGTATGTACTTCTGATTTTTTTATTTTCCCTGCTTTGGGAAAAGGTACATCAACACCACCTTTATCTTCTTCTGGAACATTTGGGATTTTCCTATATAAGAATAACATCATTACCAATACCATCAATTTAATTATTAGCAGTCCCAGAAATACTCAAAGCATTTAAGAGATCAAATCAAATAGATGTGACTTACTTTAGCCTTGCTGCTATCCTGAGCAAGCCTGATCACAAGCAAACGTTTTTGAACAAATCTGAACCACGTAATATTCTGTCAACAATCGATAACTCCTCTGCCTCCGCCATCTCCGACACAAATCCTAAACTCCGATTAATACAACTAATAAAACAATTTAATTAACGTTCAATCTAATTTAGCGCCCGCAGTTTAAAATGAATGACGAAGACGAGCAGGAAGGCGGGATCTCGCTGATGAGTTAATCCAATCATAGCCCGTTGGAGGCATTGCCTCCTCTCACGTGACTTTTCTCCATTCTTTTCAATTACCCCCACTCAAACTCACGGCACGCTTTAGGGGGTATATGTAAAGTCAATGAGCTTAGAGGAGGCAAGAGAAACGCTGTCTCCCTTTGGAATTCATTCGAGCGGGGGCGCTGTTTCACACTGTTGTACACGCTGATTTCTCTCATATTTAACTCAACACGTTATATCCGTTGTCCTATTCTATTTCTGAACTGTTAGTAATATTCTCATTCGATTATTTTCGAGGGGGAGGGGAGACACTGCCTCCCTTGCCTCCTCGGAGGAAACGCCCCTGGTACATACCTCTTCCTGTAAAATAGAAAGTAGATTTAGTACTTCCAGAGAGCGCCATCTTACATCTACTCACCTACATTACAATCTCCTCCATTAACGCAACACAACACTGGTGTGCACATCTCTAGCTATGTAAAAACGTGAATTTAGTCAAATGTCTTTGCTTAAGGCTAAAATACTCGACAATAATTTGCTCAGATTTCCATCTGGACTTGTTGCATAAAGTCTGTGTCAGTCTGCAGATTTGATCAGTTAGTGTGTTTCTATCTGAAGTCTGCAAGTGTGTGATGTCTAGTTTATAAACAATCTGTTCAGATATTAGAAGTCTTGAAGTTTTTTTTGCACCTTCGTTTGCTTGTTTGGGGTTGCTGAGGTTTAATGGTACCGATGGTGTTGCCATGTTGTCAAAAACTCTGCTGGCATAGGCCTACTGCTTGTGTAAATTCAACAAAAGTTCGATGTTATTTATTTCTACATGTTGGGTAAGTAGGTTACAAGGTTTCTACTGGTCTGTTAAAGTCTTGTAGGTAAGGTCAGTTTGTACAGGTCTTTTGAGCAGCTGGGGATGTTTCTACAGTGCTGTTAATGTCTTGTGGATAAGGCCAGTGTTGATCTTTATTTGAATAAGCCTGCCATCCAATCCACTTGTTAAGCCTCACGTCACTCACCACCATGTATGTAATTTCATACTATTTCCGGGTCCAACTGCTATCAGATGCCATAGGAAAATAACCAAAAAAATTATAATACTGACAAACCCCTTATTCCATCCTTTATCTCCACAACGAAATCACAAATGTCCACATGCGATTCACCGCGCTTTACAAATTTAGAATTGTTATAATTCTCGGCTATGCTATCCGGTTCGTCAGGCACCATGCCCCAGTTTTGTTACATTCTCTTACCTCAGTTAGAGGCGAGAACGTTCCTGTGCTTCGGGCCGGGGTAACCACCCTTCTGGAGAAGGGGGCAATCGAGCCCGTCCCTTTTGGCCGAGATGTCCCAGGGGTTATGGCTCCTACTTCGTCATCCCAAATTAAGGTGAGACACTGCGCATCATCTGCGGTGAGATAGAGTTAGGGGCAAAAACAAAAAGGCATCAGAAATGGCTGTGCACTGGCCCACTTTCTACTGACCAAATGTCTCCATTATTCTTGTGAATATGTCACCTAATGACCAACTTTAGTCAAGTCAAGTCAAGTCAGCTTTATTTATATAGCGGTTTTTACAATTTTCATTGTTACAAAGCAGCTGTACAAGAAAACATTGACTATAAGTAAAGCATAAAAGGTTATGGAAGTCAAAACACAGGTCAAATATCAGACACCCAATAAATTCCTATATGCAGAGTTAATTAAATAAGACTATCAAATTCTAGCAGCCCCCCCGGCCAGGCAAACAGTGCAAAACAGTATGCAAACGGTGGCGAGGAACCCAAAACTCCATTGGAGGAGAAAAAAAACCTCAGAGGGAGACCAGGCCTAACCAGGGGATTCCAGTTCCCCTCTGGCAAAAACTGCTGCCTCTGCACAAGCTCGACAGTGCTTGCACAACAAGGCAAAATAAAAAACAAAGTTAGATTTAAAATTATCATTAATAATCTAATAGCGACTGAAGTTTTGTAGAGTCGCCACGTCCTTCGTCCAGCATTTGTTAGGTCTGGGAATGGATTGCGCCCTGGCCGCTTCGGTAACCTTGGACTGCGTCCTGCCTGCTCCGGTAACCTTGGACTGCGTCCTGCCCGCTCCGGTAACCTTGGAACAATGAGACAAGACTGGCTGAGAGTAGAGTACTGTTCTGCACTCTTTGATGCAACAAATGCATCAGTTGTTATTGGAAGTGTCCCTGGTTCCGGTTGATCTAACTAGTGCAGCCTAGATCTTTGAAATATATATATTATGATAGTGTAGTGTATGCAAGATTAAAAAGATGCGTCTTAAAGTTTAAAGTTTATGCGATGCTTTACAGGTAACCAGTGCAAGGTTGACAGAACCGGGCTAATATGCTCATACTTTTTTGTACGCGTAAGAACTCGAGCTGCCGCATTTTGGACCAGTTGGAGTTTTGTAATAGGCCTGCAGGGCAACCACCTAATAGTGCATTACAGTAATCTAGTCTTGATGTCATAAAGGCATGTTTAAGCTTCTCTGCATCTGATGGTGACAGCATATGACGTAGTTTAGATATATTTTTAAGATGGAAAAACGCAATTTTACAGGTGTTGGCGACCTGGTTCTCAAATGACAGAGTACTATCGAATATAAAGCCAAGATTCTTAGCTAAAGATGAGGGTTTTATGGAACATCCATCAATAGTTAAGCAGTATTCTTGGTTGTTACGTAGGGCGGTTTTTGGTCCGATAAGTAACACTTCAGTTTTGTCCGAGTTCAGTAATAAAAAATTGCTACTCATCCACTTTTTTATATCGACTATGCATTCCACTATTCGATGGAATTGCTGTGTTTCATGAGGCTTCGAGGAAATATAAAGTTGCGTATCATCAGCATAACAGTGAAAGCTTACTCCGTGTCGCTTTATTATATCTCCTAGAGGTAGCATGTATAATGCGAAGAGCATAGGCCCTAAGACTGAGCCCTGTGGTACACCGTACTGGACTTTCAATTGGCGTGATACCACATTGTTTATTGCTACATATTGAAAACGGTCGCATAAATAAGATCTACGCCATTTCAAAGCTATTTCCTTAATACCGACATCATTTTCGAGTCTATGTAGGAGAGTGCTGTGGTCAATGGTGTCGAATGCAGCACTAAGATCTAGCAGCACCAATAAGGAGATACAACCTCGGTCGGACGCCATAAGCAGATCATTTGTAACTCTAATCAGAGCAGTCTCTGTACTGTGATGTGCTCTAAATCCAGACTGGAAATCTTCATTAATCTCATTCCTTTGGAGGAAGGAGCATATTTGAATTGAGACTACTTTTTCCAGAACTTTAGATAAGAAATTTTTTTTGACAAGGGGCCTTATAACAGCCACCTGATATGCTTTAGGCATATGTCCTAATGTCAGAGATGAGTTAATAATGCTAAGTAGAGGATCTATAATTTCTGGGAGCATCTCTTTCAGTAGATTTATAGGTATAGAGTCTAACATGCATGAAGTTGATTTAGATGATCTAATGATTTTAGAGAGTTCATCGTGATCTATAGTAGAAAATAAAAGTAATTTCTCCTTAGAGGCGCTGTAGTTAGTCGTTTGTTCAGCGGGATTCACTTCTGGTTGCATAGTTATAATTTTTTCTCGAATATCTTGGATTTTATTTGTGAAATAGTTCATAAAATCATCACTGCTTCTTTAAGCGCAGAGGAGCAACTATGTCTAGCGTTTCCGAGAAGGTGGCATTAACATTTTCAATGGTAAAGTCAAGATCTTCAACGTTATTACTCATGCTAGAGATTTGAGACAATTCAGGCAAATTATCAAGAAACGCATCTTTTGTAGTCAAAGTTATTGTTCTACAATATTTGTAACTTGGAGTTTGATTTGCCACCATTGGGTAGTGAAGCAAGCATGATACCAGATAATGATCCGAAATGTCTTCGCTCTGCTGAAGGATTTTTACGTCGCCCACGTTTATACCGTAACACAATATTAAATCTAAAGTATGATTACGAAGGTGAGTAGGTCCCGACACATGTTGACTTACGCCCATGGAGTTAAGAGTGTCTTTAAAAGCCATTCCTAAAGCATCTGTATCATTATCTACATGAATGTTAAAGTCACCAACAACAAGGACTCTGTCTGCAGCCAGTACTAGTTCTGATAAGAACCCACCAAATTCTTTACTAAAATCTGTGTGGTGCCCTGGAGGCCTATATATGATAGCCAGAATAAATTTTAAAGATGTTTTGTCCTTAGTATTAGGTATTGATGCATCAAGTACCATGACTTCAAAAGAATTGTATTTAGGATTAGACTTCTGAGAAATGCTAAAAGAGTTACGGTGAAGTGCAGCAACACCTCCCCCTCTGCCTTTTAGGCGAGGCTCGTGTTTATAATAATAATCTTGGGGGACAGACTCATTTAAAGCAATATAATCATCTGGCTTTAGCCATGTTTCTGTCAGACAGAGCATGTCTATTTTATGATCTGTTATCATATCGTTAATAAAAAGTGCTTTATTAGAGAGAGATCTAATATTTAGCAATCCGAGTCGAAACAGTTGATTATCTGTATCATGTTCATGTTTAGTTAGTTTAACGTTAATTAAATTACCTTTGAGAGGTTTAAGCATTATTTTATGTTTGCTAGTCTGGGGGACAGACACAGTCTCTATTTTATGATGTTTGGGAGAAAGTATTATCGCATGTTGTGTATTTAGTGTGTTCTGCAACGTGAGACGGCAAGCAGACCGTTGGTTAAGCCATGCTGTCTGCTCCCTGACCCGGGTCCCAGTATGTCAAGTTTTAGCATTAAGACTTTGTGCCATATTTCTAGACAGTAGAAAAGCTCGAGCCCAGGAGGGGTGGAGACCATCACTTTTCAACAGGTCAGGTCTGCCCTCAAAACTCTTCCAGTTATTTATAAAAACTATATCATTCTGCAGGCACCACTTAGACAACCAGCCATTTAGATATGATAATCTGCTATGTATCTCATCACCACGATAAGTGGGGAGGGGGCCAGAGAATATTACAGTGTCTGACATCGTGCTTGCGAGCTCACACACCTCTTTAATATTATCTTTTGTGATCTCCGATTGACGGAGTCGAACATCATTTGTGCCGACGTGAATAACAATCTTACTAAATTTACGATTAGCCTTAGCCAGCACATTTAAATTTGACTTGATGTCAGGCGCTCTGGCTCCCGGTAAACATTTGACTTTGGTGGCTGGTGCCTCTATGTTAACATTCCGAACAATAGAATCACCGATAACTAGGGCACTTTCAGAAGGTTTCTCAGTCGGTGCGTCACTGAGCGGGGCAAACCTGTTCGAGACTGTAGTCGGAATGGTTGAGTGATATTTTGACCTGCGACTACACCGTCTCACAGTCACAAAGCTTCCCAGCTGCGGGGGTTGTTCAACCGGAACCGAACTGTCCGCGCTAATATTGCTCGCATCCAAAATGTTTTCTAAGCTCCTTACATTCTTACTATCCTCAGATAAAGATTGAATGCGAGACTCTAATTCTGAGATCTTTTCTGTCAGCCTAGCTATTTCCCTGCATTTATAGCATGTAAAGCCCTCGCCGCTGACAGAGAAGGCTAAGCTAAACATGTGACATGAGGTGCAAGTGACAATAATAAGAGAAGAAGCCATAACTCACCGGGTTTGAAGAGTAATTCCAATTTACCAAGGCTGTTCGGTGATTCTTAGTATATACGCTTAAGAGAGAAACCGTTAGCACACAAGAAAACTAGAAGGCGAGATGATATTTAGCAGTGTAAACAGAAAGCCCGCTAGCACGCTTATGCTAGGCTAACGGCGCTAAGTGTTTTGGTTTAAGATCTTCAAGTAAATAACCAGGAGATGGTCATTGAGATATCAGGATAAGTTAAGCAACAGCAGTGATAAGTAACAATGTATGCTATGAATAAAATACACTTATATGAAAGAAAGTACAAGTGCAGTGATACAACAAACCGATTCCGCTGCAGTGAGGTGACTGAGTGTCGGAAGCACGGTGACTGAGTGAGTTCATTATTCCACGGTGTCGTTCTGTCATTTTTAATCTTCTTTAAGCGCAGAGGAGCAACTATGTCTAGCGTTTCCGATAAGGTGGCATTAATATTTTCAATGGTAAAGTCAAGATCTTCATGATGTGGAAATGGGTGCCAAGGGAGCTGTCACCGGGTGAACGAACCAGGAACCGAAGAGAGACTGCGACTCGTTGTTAGGGGGAAGAAATGCCGGTGCGACACCATAACGAGCGCCAGCTGAAGCTAATGATTAGCGCTTCATTGAAGCATGTGCTTCAGTATAAAGAGAGAGGCTGAAAGCATGGTAGGGAGAGAAGAGGAAGGGGGAAGAGAGTGTTCGTGCAGTTGTGAAGCGCTGTAGGAATACTCGAGGATCATCGTAGTGGCAGTGAGTGGTGAGTGAGGAACAGAAACTGTACCAGCTGGGGAGACCATCGAGTACGGGTTTATCGTTTGGAACTACTAACCTTTGGATCATTCACCCTATGAAGAGGAGAGAAACGAGTTGATTAATCGCTGTAAAGAGAGAGTGAGTTTGCAGTGTCTGATGGAGTGAAACCAACACGTGTGAGGATTTACCAGAGTGATTTATGCACGAGTGTGGTGAGATCGAACAACTGTTTTCTCTGAGTCTCTGATGGATGGAACTGGTCTATAACCTTGAAGATGTATTCGAATTGAACTGTCCCCGTAGTTGTTTCCAGGTCCCTAACGATCGTGCGCATGGCGTAGAGGAGGAAGGAGAACTCAATGCTCCGTTGTTGCCACAAATCACGAGCACTGTATCCCGCCTCAGCGAAAGCCCAGCCTTGCCAATTCTTCCGATGATGCCTTTCCAGTATATCCAGAACGAGAGTGGAGGCTGGTAAAGTACCCGGTTTTTGTCTCACCTACTACTGCCTGCCTCACTATCGACTTGTCCGTCCCTTACAGGGAGTAAAGAGGGAGCTACTGTGACGAGTTGGATGGTGGCTTTGTGAGCACGTTAACGAATCCAAGTCCAGAAGCTGCCTGCCCCACGAGTAATTCCACGAGTCTGACGACGAGGAAAGTCCCGATCGGTCCCACGAGCCTGCTTAGAGAGGAGTATACTCACCTGGAGAACGGAAAAGCACCTACCGGCACCCCCCTTCCTCACTTCATCAACGCTACAGCCACAGGCCCACCAAGAGAGGAATATCCTTACCTGAAGGACGGAGAAGTACCTACCAGCCCCCCTAACCCACTTCATCAACGCTACAGCCACAGGCCCACCAAGAGAGGAATATCCTTACCTGAAGGACGGAGAAGTACCTACCAGCCCCTGCTTCTTCATTGCGTCCACGCTACAGCCACGAGCATCCCCACCCCTGCTTTTATCCCTTTTTAGATTAATAAAGAAACTTACCTTTTAAACTCATCCTTGTTGTCCGCCTCTTGGTGTTCTCTGGTGTCTGCTCCTCCGGAGTGTGGTAAATAACCCTCGGCCCTGTCACCGGGTGACAGAGCTCTTACCTCGGGTCCATGTTTCTGTCGGAGACAACGAGGACAGGTCGCCGTCCAAGTCTCCACGCTCTTCAGCATACTAGTCCAATAGAACAGTCTCCTTAAACCTTACCAGACCTTCTATGCTCCTTGATGGCCCAAGCGTTCGTGATACTGTTGCCATAGTTCTCGTGCTTCCTGTTCTGGGATCAACACTTCCTTGGGTATATCTCACCGGTTCTTGGGTCGGTGCATCGGCGTTGCATTTGATTGTTGTGAATTATAATACGTTTCCACTCACGCAGGCGTCTCTTTACATATTGAGGAGCCCGATCTCGTTCATGAGGTGGTGGACGCTTGTTTGCAGCTTTCCAGGTCCACAGGAGCTGCAGCCCTGGGTCCTGAAACTGGCAGTTATACCACCGGTCCGGAGTCTGATGAATTTCCTCCACTTTATTGTTTAAAGACAATTCACGGATTAATAACCCTTCTATGTGTTTACCTGCAGTCACCTGTGATAGACTTGGTTACTTCATCTGACGAGGAGGAGGAAGTTGTGTAAGTTTGCATCATTCACTTATATTTCTCTGTAAAACTGTAGTTAAAAGTTATAATTCAACATTATGCAAATATTTTCATACGAGAAAATGTTATTTTAAACCGACCTCTAATTGTTCATCTTACCCAACACGAGACCTTTCCAACGACACCAAGCACTCGTGGCTGCGACCTTCCTAGTCCGAGATATTTTTTCTAGAGGCGTTTCTGTTTGGCTCCCCCTATCCGCCACGGAAGGTCGTACCGCGTCGGTCGACGGCTCGTTGGAAAGGTGTCATTCAGACCGTTTCTAGTCCATTCCTACACGGAGTTATAACGTTTGTCCGCCAGGCGGCGCTATTTTTTGAATAAGTGGGCATAACTCTGCGTAGGAAGGTCGTAGAGATACGAACGTAGGCTCGTCGGAAAGGTCTCGCCCACGCCTTTCGAACGGAACGCGGTCCGACAATTGTTTCCGAGCCTTTCGATGAGATATCTTGCAATTCGTGTCCATTGCAGAGGGTTCCTGACCTTAGGTTTAGAGTTTGGTTGGGGTGGGGGTTAGATGAATTTTGCCTAATTGTCCAACGACCAGAAGGTGCCTGACCTTAGGGTAAGAGTTTGGTTCGGATGGGGGATAGATCAGATATCAGAATAGGGTTAGGGGCAAAAAATCCAAGATCTAGGGCCCTGAGGCCCCAGAAATGGTTGTGCACTGGCCCACTTCCTACTGAACACCTAAGGTCACCCAAGGCCAAGAAGAGAAAACGATGCCGTACCCAAATCTCCCCATGATTTGTGTGAGTATTTAGTTTATGTATGTAGGTGCTGACCAAATTGGGTTATGTTATTTAACCAATATGTGTGTGTATATAGTGTGTGTAGGCATCCCAACAACCTATATGTCTCCGTAACCGGTCAACCCTTTGCCTGTTAAATGGCGTGTTGACCAGGACTGGATTCCAGGAGGATGAGGTAAGTGTTTTAAAAGGTAAGTACGATCATTGTAATTTTTGTTTTAGGGTTAGGTTTAGTTAGGGGTGTACGTATAGGGTTCCTGATGTTAGGTGTAAGGATTGAGGTTAGGGTGAGGTCTAAGATGTAATACACGAGGGGGTCCTGATATTAGGTTTAGGAAGAGGATGAGGGTGTACCCTCAGGTGTAATCCACGAGGGGATAGTGACATTAGGGTTAGGGGAAAAGAAATCCAAGATCTAGGGCCCTAAGGCCCCAAAAATGGCTGTGCACTGGCCCACGTACTACTGACCACCAACGGTCACCCAAGGTCCAGAAGAGGAAACGACGCTGCACCCAAATGTCCCTGCAATTCCCATGAACAATTAGAGTTGTAAAATGTTTGTGTATATTATATCCATGTATTTGTGTGTATATGTGTGTATACACCTCCCAACCACCTTCGTGCCTCAGTAACCACCCGAACCTTTATATGTTAGAGGCGTGTAGACCAGGATTGGATTCCAGGAGGTGAGGTAAGTGTTTGAAAGGTAAGTAGGCTCCTTGTTATTTTTGTTTTAGGTTTGAGATGCCCAGGGTTACTAATGTTAGGTGTGAGGAGTGGGGTTGTGGTGAGGTCTTAGGCGTAATACACGAGGGGGTCCTGATATTAGGTGTTAGGAGAGGGTTAGGAAAGGGGATAAGGGTGTGCCCTCAGGTGTGATACACGAGGGGATAGTGACATTAGGTGTTAGGGATGAGGTGTGGGTGGCCATCAAATGTTATAGCACACCCAAATGAGAGGAGCAGTGTGAGAGGAAAGTTGGTTTAGGCCTTGTCATATAGAAGTTTTAAATGTGTGATCCAATGTAGGGTTAGGGTTAGGTTAGGGAATACGAAATACGACAGCAACCCCCACGGCGCATTGCCTGTAGTTTGGTGTAGGAAGCTGAAGAAAAGGCACGGGCCGACGCATGTTTTTTGAGTGTCGCAGGACCCCTAACTACTGCTGTGTTGCTTGCATAGATGTTTATCCCCGTTGACCAAACCCGGCCGTCCTTCAAGTGTTTGTAGTATAGTTCTTAAGCCCTCCCCTTTCCCTTTTTCCAGAGGCAACTCTCTGAGCCCCGGTCCGCCTCGCCGAGTCCTCCCTGATATCTGATAACTCCTACCCTAACCTTGACTTTTAAACCTTATGATCCCAATGGTCCTTTAGTTATTTGCCGTCCGGTCCTGTCTCCTGGTGATCTTTTTTTGACCCGCATTCCTGCTTGCCCCAAGGTTACCTGACATTAGGTGTTTGACATTTAGGTTTTGGTACTCTAAGTTTCCTGACCTTAGGTTAAGAATTTTGATTCGGATAGGGAGATCTTTCTTTGACCCGCATCCCTGCTTGCCTCAAGGTTACCTGACATTAGGTGTGTGACATTTAGGTTTTGGTACTCTTAGTTTCCTGACCTTAGGTTCAGAATTTTGATTCGGATAGGGAGATCTTTCTTTGACCCGCATCCCTGCTTGCCTCAAGGTTACCTGACATTAGGTGTTTGACATTTAGGTTTTTGGTATTCCAAGTTTCCTGACCTTAGGTTTAGAATTTTGATTTGGATACCTGACATTAGGTGTTTGACATTTAGGTTTTTGGTATTCCAAGTTTCCTGACCTTAGGGTTAGAATTTGATTCGGATAGGGAGATCCTTTTTCCGACCCGCATCCCTGCTTGCCTCAAGTTTACCTGACATTAGGTGTTTGACATTTAGATTTAGATCAAGGTTACCTGACATTAGGTGTTTGACATTTAGATTTTTGGTATTCCAAGATTCCTGACCTTAGGTTTAGAATTTTGATTTGGATACCTGACATTAGGTGTTTGACATTTAGGTTTTTGGTATTTCAAGTTTCCTGACCTTAGGTTTAGAATTTGATTCGGATAGGGAGATCCTTTTTCCGACCCGCATCCCTGCTTGCCTCAAGTTTACCTGACATTAGGTGTTTGACATTTAGATTTCGATCAAGGTTACCTGACATTAGGTGTTTGACATTTAGATTTTTGGTATTCCAAGATTCCTGACCTTAGGTTTAGAATTTTGATTTGGATACCTGACATTAGGTGTTTGACATTTAGGTTTTTGGTATTCCAAGTTTCCTGACCTTAGGTTTAGAATTTGATTCGGATAGGGAGATCCTTTTTCCGACCCGCATCCCTGCTTGCCTCCAGGTTACCTGACATTAGGTGTTTGACATTTAGATTTTTTTGGTATTATAAGTTTCCTGACCTTAGGTTTTAGAATTTTGATTTGGATAGGGAGATATATTCCGAGACCTATGTCCCAGATCTTACTCCCGCCCCTCACTTGTATGTCTGAGGGAAATTTCTAGAGACACATCCTCAGTAGTAGTGGTCCCCAGATTCATCGGATGTTTCGGCCTTGAACTACTAAACACCCTCGTCTGAGGTGGCCCGCCGCAGGGGATCAACCCTTGGCGTGTGTCTCCAAGCCAATCATATGTCTGCCCTGTACGAATCCACAATTCTATTTTTTGGGGATTCGTCTGGTTTTCTAATTTTGTAGCTTTTGGACAAATTTGTGGTAATTACAGGTAACTTTACTTGTTTCTGGGGTCCCTTTGCCCAGAGTTTTGCTACCGGGCCCAGACCATTTAATATTAGTCTATTCCTTATTGTAACTTGACATTATTATCCAGTTTGCCGAAGGTAGTCCCTTCCCCCATGCTTTAAGGCTCTTACAACCCGTCCCGTTTATTATTCTGGTCTAGCTGTTGATCCTAGAAAAGGCCCCCATTCGGCTTGAAGACAATCCCAGCTCTTATCCCAGCTCTTCTTGCTGTCCTCTGCCAGCTGTCTCCATGGACCCCTCCCTACTCTTCCCAATTGTCGCAACATTCCCTGTGAATACCCGCAAAGAGAGTCGTGTCAATGTACTGTTGCATGGTAGGTGCTACTCACCCAAATGATTTTGGGATCCATTTAAAGCCCACCGACCCAGGGCCACCTACCCTGCGTGCTGTCCGAATGGACCCAGGGAGGCTGGATACTTACCGTGGTGACAGTCCTTGTTAACACCGCAAGGTAGCCAGACTGTCCCATCACATCATATCACAACACATGACGTTCTGTTATGTTATGTTAAACCCTTATAAAAACCAAATAAAACCAAATAAACCCTTTACCTTCCCCCCTTCCTTCTTACCTTAGAGTCACTGTAGAGTGCATGTAATCCTAAACTCAAACCTTTGCTCCCCCAGGTGCCTCCCCGTGATCCTCTACTCCAAAGTGGTGAGTGTTTTTTCTTTTTTTCTTCTTTTTATACTTTTATTTTATTCTCTTTCCTGTGTTTGTTTGTTTATTAACTGCACCCCTAGTTCCTGCACCATTCTTGCTTGTAGTCCCTTCTTTTATTATCTTCCAAATTATTATAAATGTACCTTTAACTTATTACTACGTCATTAACCCATGCCATTCCCCTATTTTTCTACCTGCTGGCCTGTCTGTTTAGTGATTAAGTCAATTGCCCCCTTTAGGCTGTCGTCCCTCAACCACTTACCGAATTGATTACCTAATTGCTGGCATGTCTGTTTAGTGATTACGTACTTAATTCGCACCTTAAGTCTCCCATTAGTTTGAGGGTAAATTGAATTCTTTATGCTGCTGGCCCTCAACCCCTTATCTAATTGATTATTTCCCTATTAATTACCTCTTTCCTTTTGTTTGTTCTATTCCCTTTCTCTTATTTGTTTGTTTCTTTGCTTGTCCCTTATTTTTTACAGTGTTCTTATTCGTAGTACCCTTCTTTGTATCCTACTGTCGAATTGTACCACTTATCGAACTGATACCTTCCCTATTGATTACCTTTAATCCTTATGTAATTGTTATTGCTTCATGATTAAAATCCCCCTTTAAATCCATTTTCCTATCCTTCCAAATATTATTTGGCTCCCAGCTAGTGTGGATTTTTATTTGAGTTGCTCCTATGAAAATAATTATTAGCGATGTATTAGAATGATATGTATTACTTAATTGCTTAACCTACTCTCTGTGATCTCTATTTTCCATTTGCTTCTGCATTGATACACTCATGCTATGTTATGCCTATTTGACCCAGCCTACACCCTGGTGGTGAGTTATATATAAAACAAGTTACCGTTTTGGAGTAAACTGACTCCAACCACCTACACCTCCCGGTATTACGTCCCCCAACCGGAAGTCAACTGTTAAGGTCTTCCCTCCCACTTATATATTCTCCCTGACCCCTTGGTCCACCCCCTACGTCTATCTTTTGGTAACCTTGTCTACGAGGTCGTCCGACGTGACTGCATCGGCCGACCCCACCCTCGCCTGACTGGGCATAGGGTCTCTCGCCTACCCTGTCCCCCGCGGGAAACCCCCGAGGGACCAGGTAGGCCAGCTGACAAGGTGTTCCCGCCCACTCATATTCTCCCTGGTCAACCCCCTACGTCTATCTTTTGGCAGCCTTGTCTACGAGGTCGTCCGACGTGACTGCATCGGCCGACCTCACCCTCGCCTGACTGGGCATAGGGTCGCTCGCCCACCCTGTCCCCCGCGGGAAACCCCCGAGGGACCAGGTAGGCCAGCTGCCAAGGTGTTCCCGCCCACTCATATTCCCCCTGGTCAACCCCTTATTAGATATTGTATCCTATCCTTTTACTCTTACTATTTTATATCCCCAAGTTTGAAAACCCGTAGATTTCCCGTACCCGGTACTCCCCCTCGGTCGAGAGGTATCCCTTACCCCAATGGGTACCTACCCCCTACCCCCTTGACCTACCGTCCCCTTCCCCCCGTCCCTCCTCTTTCTCTAGCAGCCAGACGATGTACTATCTCCACCCTCTCTGTTTGTCTCCTAGCGACACCCTAAGTCCGAGGCACTGGCAAGTATAGGGAATACGAAATACGACAGCAACCCCCACGGCGCATTGCCTGTAGTTTGGTGTAGGAAGCTGAAGAAAAGGCACGGGCCGACGCATGTTTTTTGAGTGTCGCAGGACCCCTAACTACTGCGGTGTTGCTTGCATAGATGTTTATCCCCGTTGACCAAACCCGGCCGTCCTTCAAGTGTTTGTAGTATAGTTCTTAAGCCCTCCCCTTTCCCTTTTTCCAGAGGCAACTCTCTGAGCCCCGGTCCGCCTCGCCGAGTCCTCCCTGATATCTGATAACTCCTACCCTAACCTTGACTTTTAAACCTTATGATCCCAATGGTCCTTTAGTTATTTGCCGTCCGGTCCTGTCTCCTGGTGATCTTTTTTTGACCCGCATTCCTGCTTGCCCCAAGGTTACCTGACATTAGGTGTTTGACATTTAGGTTTTGGTACTCTAAGTTTCCTGACCTTAGGTTAAGAATTTTGATTCGGATAGGGAGATCTTTCTTTGACCCGCATCCCTGCTTGCCTCAAGGTTACCTGACATTAGGTGTGTGACATTTAGGTTTTGGTACTCTTAGTTTCCTGACCTTAGGTTCAGAATTTTGATTCGGATAGGGAGATCTTTCTTTGACCCGCATCCCTGCTTGCCTCAAGGTTACCTGACATTAGGTGTTTGACATTTAGGTTTTTGGTATTCCAAGTTTCCTGACCTTAGGTTTAGAATTTTGATTTGGATACCTGACATTAGGTGTTTGACATTTAGGTTTTTGGTATTCCAAGTTTCCTGACCTTAGGGTTAGAATTTGATTCGGATAGGGAGATCCTTTTTCCGACCCGCATCCCTGCTTGCCTCAAGTTTACCTGACATTAGGTGTTTGACATTTAGGTTTAGATCAAGGTTACCTGACATTAGGTGTTTGACATTTAGATTTTTGGTATTCCAAGATTCAGGGTTAGGGTTAGGGTTAGGGTTAGGGTTAGGGTTAGGAATTTGTAAGAGCCAAAGCCAAATGTCAAAAGACAGAGCTCGGTGTGCACTGGCCACAAACCAGCTGACCACCCCACACGCCTCCGGCCCGATCCCAGAGACAGTCAGAGTCCCCATCCCCTAGGGGAATTGATCCTAAAAGGCTCCCATGGCTGTCAAAATGTATTCAACATATCACAACGTCACCCCCCTGTCATTTATAACCATTACCTTCACCGAAAATCCCACGAGCACAGATTGAATAGGGTTTGGTTCCTGGAAGTATACAACAACAGCAGTAGTATAAACCATAATAATATCAATAGTAATAATTCCAATAATGCCACGTAAATATGTGCCTATGTATCCCCACACTTTTATCTATTTCAAATACGTACCCATACCTCCATTCATATATGCCCAAAACTATACTCACATATACATAAAAACGCCCCCGTTCCTATCCACCTACCCCCCCCACCTGTGTCCATCCATATGTACCCATATACAAACATACACATATACATATACAAATGCCTATATACCCATGTGCCCACATTTTTTCAGAAAGATTTCTCTAAAATAAAAAATCTCTCTAAAAAAAGGGGGAACAGCTCCAAATGCTTTAAATTAATCTCAAGGAGTATAATGTACCAATTTATCTATATAAGTGTTCCTATTAAATATAATAAAGTTTTCTAATAGCAGAATAATCCATCAATAACCGTCGAGCAATATGGCCTTAGTGTCTTTAATAGATCAGTGTGATCCCATAAACTGTTGGCGCAAATCCTCCGTGTGTCTCTCTTACCCTCCTCTATCCTGTGTAACAGTCTCCCTCTGGTGGACAAACCACGGAACGGTCCTTGCCCAATAAAACCGGTAAATAATTCGGAGAGCCCATATAATAAAGTGTATTCTATGTTCTGGAGGTCCCATATTCCACAAACCGTACAAATTTACAACAGTGGTTTACATACAAGTAGGTATAATAACTCTCCACCATATCCATATCCTATATTTAATATTCCTATCTATTAAATAAAAAAGTAAAGAAAAGGGGGGTCCACAATATGTCTTTTGTATGGACATTTGTTTCCATGTGTTTATTATTATTTATATTTTGTACCACACAAGGCCCCAACGGGTCTTGTTGTAACACAGTCACACCCTCCAATAAATCCAACACAAACATTCTATGGAGGGTTGTCTGGATAATACTGAACATCATTAATCATGAGAAAACACTGAGAATCAAAACAGATGGGGTTTGTACTGAATGAACCTACCATAAGTCACACACGAGAGGGCACCAGCAGCGGAGTGGGTATTTGTATAATAATAATAATAATAATCGTAGTATGGATAATAATATATTAGAGGTATTTTAATATCTATTTATAATAATATATTTATTGTGCTATATAATTAATCCTAACTAGGGGAGAGAGAGGATACGTCCTCTCAAAGGTGTCTATAAGAGGCTAATTGGTCATTAATAAGGGGTCCTGGCTTTAGGGTTAGGGCAGATGGAGGGCAGGTCATAGTAGTATGCTAACTAATTTGCCCTGAGGGTGGCCTAAATAGAGTAGTCTATAGACTAGGGGTCCTGGCTTTAGGTGTGAGGGCAGATGGAGGGTAGGTCATAGTGACCTGCACATTGAATTGCCATGAGGGTGGCCTAAGCAGAGCAGTCCTTAGACTAGGGGTCCTGGCTTTAGGTGTGAGGGCAGGTTATGGGGGGCATGGTAGGGTATGGCAGTATGAGACCCCACACATTCAGGGTTAGCTGTCAATAGTTCCGTGATGGCCGAGGGGTGCCTGCCCTAGGGTTAGGATGAATTTGGAGTGGGCCTCGTAATTCCCACCGCCGTGTGTCTCCCTCATGTGTGTGATCATATGGACCCCTGTAAATAAAGCTATGTGCCTAGAGAAACATGAAGGACTGTGCTCGTGGGATTAGTGGCTCCAGTGCAGGTATCTCCAATGGCCCGATATCGGGGTTGTCATCGTCCGTGCTGCTTTGGTCCCTGCTTATGGGAACTAGGCACAGGGAAAACAAACACAAGACAGATTATCAGATGGCGACAGTGTTGTGCAGGTGTAAACAAGGGGGTGTGACGGTAGGTCATATCTCGTGTCACAAACAATATCTACATCTCGTTAAGGCCCGCTGGGTACTGTGTGTTGAGTCTTTTAATCCAGGCACCCTCCGTCTTAAGTCTGTCTTTTAACGACCAGAGCATGTTTGACTGCAGGCATGTGATTCTAAGGGACTGGAGACCATGAATCAGAAAGTGTTGTATGAGATATCGTCGTGTTTTGATGTTGTGTATGATGTTGTGGGTATGTTGATATAGTCTGATTCGAAGTTGATTTTTAGTCTGGCCCACATATTGTTTGCCACACTTAACACAGTAGATGAGGTAGACGCAATTTGATGATCTGAGGGACAGAGACTGTTTGACTTGGAAATTCTGTCGTGAGCTCCTGTTCGTAACCCATTTGTGTTGGACATAATATTTGCTTTTGCCACTATTGCCCTGCTTGGGGGGTAGTGGAAGCCTGCTGTTAACCAATGAGTCTGATAGGTTTTTGTTTCTCCTAAATGCTGCTATGGGTCTGTGTCTCTCGAGTATTGTCGTTTCGTTTAGAATGTTATAGAAGTTTTGCTTAACCAGCTTATTTAGTGTGAGACCCTGTGGGGAGAATCTTGTTACAAAGGGTAAAATTTTGTCTCTGATTGGCATGTTAGGATCCGGCGGTATTTTAGGCTGCAGAAAGGTTTTTCGTATACCCCTAAGGAAGGATCTAGAATAATTCCTCTGTTTAAGTGATTTGAACAGTGTTTTTGTGGCCGCTTCAAAATGAACTTTTTCTGAGCAAATTCGGTGGAATCTGAGTAATTGCGATTTGATAATACCCCTGAATGTGTGTTTCGGATGAAAACTTTCCTTGTGGAGTAAACAGTGTGTATCCGTTTCTTTAAAGTAAACCCTGAAATCGAGTTTCTGTGTGGTGGGGAATTTGTCCCCTTTATATGTAACCACGTCCAAAAAGTTCACCTCCGAGCTATCCAGTGTGTGTTTTACAGTGATTGATTCCTGGTGTGTGTTTAGATGTTGGATAAATGACATGAATTCTTCCCCAGAATGAGTCCACACACCCCAGATGTCATCTAGGAATCGAAAGTATGCATACGGTTTCAAATGTGATGTGGCCAGGGCGGACTCTTCCCATTCGGCCATAAAAATGTTTGCGTAGGACGGTGCGAATTTCTTTCCCATCGCCGTACCCTTAATTTGCAAGTAGAATTTAGAGTCGAATTCGAAATCATTTTTTGTCAAATTAATTTCTAAAAGTTTCAAGATATAGTCATCGGGCCTGGCGGAGTCTGGGAATTTATTCATGCATTTCCTTACGGCTTCCAACCCTGTTTGTGTGTCAATATTTGTATACAAGCTGTCGATATCAATGGTAAATAAAAATGAGGCCATGGGGATGTGCATATTACGTACTTTATCAATAAAATCACTGGTATCTCGTAGGTAACTCGGGTGTCTCGTTGAAATGGGGTTTAAGTAATGTTCAATGAATTCTGCAGTGTAATAAGTTTCGCTTTCACAGTCCGACACGATGGGCCTGCCAGGGGGAACTTCGAACGGAATGCTCCAGTCTTTTGGATCCTTGTGGATTTTAGGCAGGAGATAAAATCTCCTAGGCCGTGGGGTGCCCGACCCTAATAGGTATTCTACTTGTCTCTCTTTCAGCAGTCCCTTTTCTGCCATTTCCTCTAATAGGTTTTTGACTTCTACCATGGTATGGGGATAAATGGGTTCCTCTAAAGACCGGTAATGATGTGCCACCGCCAGCTGTCTCTGTCCCTCAGTAATGTACTGTTCTCTGTCCATCAGCACCACTGCATTGCCCTTATCTGCCGGTTTAATAATGATTTTTTGGTTCCGTCGGAGTTCCGTGAGGGCCTGTTTTTCACCCTCTGACAGGTTGGTTTTTTGGTGGGTTTGCCAATTGAGTGTCTTGTATGCTCGCCAGTCTGATTTGAGGATTTCTGTAACCTTTTTAGGAAGACTGGACAACGACGGTGTCCAGCCTGTTCGGTGCGTGAACGGTAGTTTCTTTTTGTGGCTTTTCTTTCGTTCGAAATATGCGGCTAGTTTAATTCGTCTGTGATATTCCTGTAAGTCTGCAATTAATTCTTTTTTATCTTTTTTGTCCCTGCCCGGTGCGGGGATAAAGAAGAGTCCCCTAGAGAGGATTGAAGTCTGTTCTTCAGAGAGAATAAATTTTTTGGACAAATTTACAATCAACTTATTGTCAATCCCCATCGGCGTTATGGTCCCTACAAGTTTAAATGTTCCACCCAGTGTGTCAACATGGCTCTGGCCGTCAGAGAGTTCCAATGTATGTTGTCGGTGTCTACCCAAAAATCAGCGGGTGGTAAAAGGGGTATAAAATTTGTGTTGATCTGTAAATATGTATTAAGCTGTTCCAGGAACAGTTGTTCGGTCATGGTGAGTTTGGGTGAGTAATTTACCAAGGGGAAATACAGTTCGGTTGTGGGTAATCGTACAGTGGCCAGTGAGATCAGGTTCTGGATTTCCTTAATCGTCGTGCCTCGGAATCTTTGGGACCTGTTGTTTAAACCCAATGCGAAAATGATTTTTTCGGGGATAACCGTGAATGTGGCTCTCTCTAAGAGGGTGGTCGCATGTTGAAACTTTGCCCCCGGGAAGCTGTCTATCTGTAACTCTATCGTCTGGTACGCTGGAATTCTGGACACGTTAGAGTCCCCCAATATTAAATGTTTCTTTTTAATGTCGAGATTCCAATCCCTGTGTTTGTTTTCCGTGTTTTTGTGACGGCACGGTCGTCCCGCACGGCTGGGGGTATTTTGTTCTGAGGTTATGTCGAGGGTGGGGTGACGCCCCATTCCCCTCTGCTGGCTGTCTAGGGGCCTTATTGGTAGGGGTTCCGCAATGGCTGTTGACGTGGAGGGCTTCGCCTGACCAGCGGGCACAACAAAATCCGATTCGTAGAGCGCTAGGAGTTTTGTGAGTGGCGAGGGGGATTTTTCTGTGTTAGGGGAGTTTTGTGACGGCCCTGAAATTCCGGCTAAAGACAATATCTGTTCTGGGTTCATGAGGCTCGTGTCTAAATCTGTAAGTGGGATCGGAATGTCACCCTGATTGTTAAATTCGTACCTTACGGGCACCGCTCCTGCCAGAGGTCTATCCTCCAGCCCCTCTCCCGCTTCAGAGCCCTGTGACCTACGGGGGTTAATGTCAAGGGAAGACGGAACCACCTCGAGTATCGGGGCGCGCGTCTGTACTGCGTATCTGACGAAATCATTCTCCTCATCCTGTGAATCGAACAGGAGAGGGCTCATGGGCATGTGAATTTCGGCGATCGGAGCTTCCTCCTGTGGGACATTATCAGCTAAGTCCTGTATGGGTCTAAGCGATTTTGCGGGTTCCTGTGGGGCATTATCAGCTAAGTCCTGTATGGGTCTAAGCGATTTTGCGTGTTCCTGTGGGACATTATCAGCTAAATCCTGTATGGGTCTAAGCGATTTTGCAGGTTCCTGTGGGACATAATCAGCTAAGTCCTGTATGGGTCTAAGCGATTTTGCGGGTTCCAGAGGAGGTATGTTTTCGTTTTGTCTATCACGTACCGCTGTACGGGGCCTCTGCTCTAACGGTGTCTTTTTTATGATGACCGCGGGGGGTAAAATGAGGGCTGTGCCCACATTATCAATCGGGGTGGGATGTGCGTCTCGCCGCTCCGGACTAACGTTCCATGTGTTAGTAATCAAACTAGGGGAAGTCTGTATTTGTACGTGTATGTGACTACTACCGTATCTGGGTCTGACCGCGGCCGCGCGATCCGTGGGTGCCGTTCCGGGTACCGGTGCCCGTGTGGCTGCCACCACCTCAGCATACGATCTGTGTGTCAACTCCTGTAGGGGCGTGGCCAGTGGCCCTTCACCAGGTGCGATCACGTCGGGCTGCTCTGCAACTCCCTTAAAAACCAATTCCTTCACTCGTGTAAATGATTCGGGTTGTATTCTCCCGGAAAAAGTACGATCAGCCCAACGGGATGCCACTACAAATGCCTGTGGCCAATCTGTGCGGTCCGTCGACTCCGCGAGATCTCGCTGTGTGCGCTCTATGAGGTTTTCATAATGTTCACGAAGCAGCCGCAACGCATTGTATGACCAGTTCTGCGCGTTAGCATTTAGCAATTGCATGATATTTTTATCCGGTCTAGCTGGCTTCACCGTGTCCACCAGCGTTTGAACCATACGCCGGAATGTGACCGGCGTATCACCCACGGGTGTGCCCACCACCTTGTTTAAGTGATGCGTGAAGCGCATAAGATCGTAAAGTAGCCGGATTGCGGTGCGCAAAAGCGGCGGAGCCGGGAGGAAGTCAATATTGGATTGGTCACGGTTGTTAAAATCCCCCCTCAAACGTCCGTTTAGAGTAGGCGGAGACCTCTTCCGTGACTCGGTTAGATCACTCGGTTGGGTGATCAACCGCGGTAAGGCGCTAGCGCGTTTGACGTGTTCGGCTCTATTATTACCGGCGACCGAGCCCGGTCCCTTAGCCCTTATCGTGTGGAGCAACTCTCCAGGTTTACTCGGTTTGTCATAGTCAGGATCAAAATTAACGTTACGGTTTCCCCTCCCGTGAGCATCCCGTTTCACATATGGATTAAAGCGCTCGTCATATGTGGGACGTGTGGGTCCCGAACTAACACGTAATGTTTTTCTCAAGCCGTTATTTGTTTTGCGTGTGTGTGCGTTTTGGTACTCACTGCTCACCAGCCGCTGTGGGAGGTGCCACTCAGAATACGGCCCGTTCGGAGAGTAATCTGGTTTGGCCCGCGGATCACGCGTGCCCTCTCCATGCCGGCCGTTAAAGTAAGGCAGCGGTCCCTCCTGAGAATCTGTGTAGCGGCTGTGACTGTGATGTGAGAGGCGGTTACTTCCATATTTTGGCATTAGACGGGAATGTGTATTAAGGCTGCTCCCCCTTAGTTTCTGGTCGTCATCGTACTCAATCGTTGTTGCACGGAAACGTGCATTTGTGTTTCTTCCTGCTTGCTTCCGATCCTCTTCGTACTCCATCGGTGTTGCACGGAAACGTGCATTTGTGTTTCTTCCTTCTTGCTTCCGATCCTCTTCGTACTCCATCGATGTTGCACGGAAACGTGCATTTGTGTGTCTTCCTTCTTGCGTCTGATGGTGCTTGAACCCGGGTACCTGTGTTGGTCTTTTTCCCGGTCCCTTTCGCGGAGGTCGCC